>NC_084974.1:22819064-23066564 GCF_963691925.1 Scomber scombrus
AATGCTTGATCAAAGCACTCAGATAGCATTGCTTGTTACCCTCTATTGGTTGCCATTAAGGGACACAGCGCTTTGATTAATGATAAAGTGAGCAGCCAAGTGGGCTTCATGGCATTTACTAATGAGTTATTTGACTGCCTTTGACTGATATGGATGTGGCCTGGTATCAGTGACAGTGGTGCACCATAAGGAGTTTTTCTGTTGTTAAAATTCCTGAGCGAAAGGGCTTCAGCATGACTAGATAATGTGTTATCTATCCTAGAGTCCTGTGTGCAGGAGATGAAGGTTCTGAATTAGATTGTATGTTTGGACGTATAAACCAGACCCTTAAAGCACCTTAAGAATGTCTTTAAAATGATAAATGTGCTTAATTTTATTCAAAATTGTTCAAAATGCTGAATCTTGAATTAAATATCTTCTCAATGATAGAAATTTACCAAAAAATCACCATCATGTTTGTGCCTCTCTGTTAATTAAAGGCCCTCTACAGCCTTGGCACACCTGCACAGATGTTTTCACTTGTTTGATTGATTAAACCTCTTCAGGATTGTGTCAATGAGCTTAATTAACTTTTTCTCACTCTCTTGGCAATTATGTTGCACCTGACAATTAACACCTTCGTGATTCTCATTAGTTTATAATTTTTGGAGATTTCCATCATTATTTCCACTAAAGCTCTCCCCAAACATCAACCTACGTGGGAGTGTGATTAGAATAACTGAAAACACCTGTGGTTTCACACACTTAATTAGGCTACAACTCTCCAAAAATTACATGATCAACACGCCTGGCATCCCTCGCATAAGATATATGTCATGTTAACTTAACTATCTTGTGCGCTTTCAGGGAAGATCACCTGTGAGAATCAGGCAACAGGTGATTGAGTGAGCATATAGTGATCATAGACAGGGCTGGCACTACAGTGAAGTGGAAGAATGTTGAATCGTTGGCTGCCGGGTTCGAATTTAGGATCCAAATGTTAATCAGAGCTGCCAGAGGGCCAAGATTTTGATGCTGTTCCACCATTTTTTTGGCATACAGTTATCTGGTCAAACAACTGGGATGAGGGCTGCTGTGGTCTGAGTCCTGCAGCTGGCAACAACTCACTCTCTCTCTCTCTCTCTCTCTCTCTCTCTCTCTCTCTCTCTCTCTCTCTCTCTCTCTCTCTCTCTCTCTCTCTCTCTCTGGAGTACACAGTCCAGGGTGCTCCTGGGAAAGGCCACATCAACACGCGCCTGTTTGATGACGTCCACAGGCCGAGGGAAAGCTTATGAAGGCACCCACTTTGTTTAAACAAGCCTGTGCGTGCGGCTGAAGGGGTAAACAAGGCCGGACCACCTAGCCTGCGTTGCTTTGCCTGCCAGCCTGGCATGGCTCGGTGTTAGAGTATCCCTCCCTAGGCCGGGCCGCAGTACCGTAGCGTCATCCCAGAGGTCCCGCCTCATGCTCTGTCTGCACGCTGGGCCCCTTGAGGGCAAAGTACTCCCCCTCGGCTCATGCTTGTGATTCAGTGGGGGCAGCTCAGTCTCTTGAATGCAATAACAGCTGCTAAAAGCAACAAACTGAGAACCTGATATATACTCTGATGGACTGACCCGTGCTCATGAATCAGCCCCTGGACAGGAGGTACTTGAGCGTGGGTCATGAACAAAGTTCCCTGCAATGCCCTATAGATTCTCTTGCCTAACCACAAGGCTATTTTTGGATTACCCTCCACGCATCAAAAGGCCTCCAAATGTCTCCTCAGTGAAGAGCGAACGTTTCCGGGTTAATTTAAAGCAGATGATGTTTTTTTTTTGGTTTTTTTTACTTCTGAAATTATATTTACTGTGGTTTGGCATTTGTTCAAAAGTGGATCTCAACGTCGCTCACAATGCCTTGACACAGTATCCCAAACAGATGCTTTTCATACTACAATTAAATTACACAGGGTGACAGTGCTGATGTGCTGCCAGAGCTGTTGGTGTGTTTGGACAAGAAATGAGGCATCCACCCATATTACACTCGCAAGAGATGGCTAGACGTACGCATGCTGCGTGTGTATGGAGATTAACACGTACTGCAACCCACATGCTGCGGGCTGGCCGTTTTTCTTCCTTATGCATTCCCAGGGTGCACCGCTTTCTAACAGCTGTGGGGGCCTGTTAACACCCCGATCACCGATGTGATTATGACTCTCTTAAGATACTAAATCACACGCGGCTCCCGTTGGACAAAGACCGGCTTGTCCCCGCCGTCCGGGAGATCCTGACACAACCCCAGCTGGAACACGCGGCACATTTATCTGGGCCAGTGTCCAGCTCACCTCTACTGTGTCCTGGGAGGTGAGGAGCACAGGGAGCTATGTTCCCCTTGGCGAACAGAGGAGGGGGTGTTACAATTGATACTCACACTGTACACAATCAACACTCATAACATGCCAAGGTGGGCCACCCCCTGAGCAAAGGCCACCCAACGGACTTTACTGCTACTTGACTACAGAGATTCACGATGTTAAATGTTTTTTCCATTTGTTGATGTTTTGACATTTTTTGCAATCCGTGTGTGTCCCGAGATTTCAATGTGTATTTTCAATTTAATATCAGCGAGTCCACATGGGTGATGGGAAATGGGTAAAACATCCACGTCCTTCAGAAACGAGGGATGTCCTGCCATCACCTCGGTGCATCTGGCATAGACATTTCTGCAGCAGTGATTAAAAAGCGATTTAATAGGAAACATGGAGAACGTGGCCGCCAAGCTTGGAGAGAGAGCTTTGTAAGTGAGCGTCTTGTGTGGTTTATTTCACCTGAGACGTGACTGTGTCTTTAATCTTTCACAAATGACAGAGAATGTGTGCCACTCTCTCTACTGCTGTAATGAAAGTTTTTGCTGCACTGATGGCAGGTTGACGCTAACAGCATGATGTCACTGAAGGGAAGGAAGTTGAACATCCAAGAAGCAATTTTACTGCTGGGCGTAGACATGATGTTTGAATTTCTAATCCTGGCATTTTTTACCTCATCATGTCTGCCACGGTATGCCAAATTCTGAAAAAATCATTAAGAATGAAGTTGATTTTTTTTTAAAGATTTATTTTAGCACTTTAATTGTGTTTATTTGATAGTGGGTGGCAGAGAGGCCGACAGGAAACAAGTTGATTTAACAAGATTTAACACCAAAATCAACTGCACTATTTTGTAAAAATGCAACTATGTAGCTCAAATATGTCAATATGTTTTAATATGCTCTTTTTTCCCCCAAATAACTCACTACATTTTCTACCTCTGATGGAGCTTCTGAGCTGAGAGTAGAATAATGCAACATGTATTTAGCTAGAAACTTCGACTACTTGATAATTCAAATACATCATTTCACTACTCCTCCTTAAATGTGCTTAATCTCCATCTTGTCAGTGTGGCATGAAACTTGAACACACCTAACCACGATTACATTCTCGAAGCTCATATTTCACCTTTGACCCTAAGCTTTTTGTAGACGTCTTGGGAAATATCAGCAGCCTTGACTGCAAACAGCACTCCCATCTCTGTTTTTCATCAGCACACAGATCTGATCAGAGAGACAAGAAGTCACCTAGAGCAATCACAAGGATCTGACATCTCTTTCTATCTGTCTTTCCCTCTCATCTCTCCGTCTCGGTTCACGGAGAAGATCGACCGTTCTGAACTACTCTGGCCCGGCCTCGGCTGCTCCAACAACATAATTCAATTGTATTTTTATCCACAGACAATGAATAACTTCTGAATAGTAAATCAGCGCCATGGCGTCTCATCTCTGGACTGGAGCGCGCCTCTGATGGGTCCACAGGGGCTCAGATGGAGAGACCAAGTGGGCTCCATTCAATCCCCTGCTGGTGCAAATCAAAATAAAAGCCATTCTGAAAGGCTCAGCATGTGCTCAAGTCATTTGAGGCCCCGTCAGTGAAAACCCAGGAGAAAATACATCCCTGATTCCCATCCGCATATTGACAGACAGACAAATCCATCTCAACCTCGATGTGTTGACTGCTTGCACAAGGTGTGATAAACACAGGGACACACAATTGAGCAGCACAATAAAGGATAAGCCTGTCATATTTATGTGTTTTTATAACATTCATTCATCATTGCATCATTGCAATGTGGGAAAAACTGTACTCAGTGACAGACACATGGAGTTAATGCACTACATCCGACAAAGCCACAAGAAAGTGAAGAAAACACTTATCCAGCTCAAATGCAGTGAAGAGCCAGAAAATATAAGCACGTAGAGAACTGTTGCAAGCTGTACACAAAACAGTTGGAAGAAAGTTACAACACATCACTGATGAATGTTGCTGTCAATCACTCTTCAGTGAATTTGCAAAATGAGCTAACAATGTGAGCTTATTTTGATTATGAATCTGATATTATTGGAGATATTGACTGGACACCATTAGCCTTTTACTACTCACTAATCTAGGTTAGAAAGGTTACTTTGGAAATGTAATAGGTTACAGATTGCTAGTTACCCTATTTAAAATGTAATAAGTAATGTAACTATTTCAATTACTTAAAGTACAAACTTATTACAATTGATTATGTTTCTAATCTTGTAACAAATGTTGAAGTTTAGGTGTTTTTCATGGATACCGACATGATTTATAAGGGAGATCATTTCTTATAAAGCAAGATTTATCCCTGATTTGAAAATGTATTCATTAGTTCATGTAGATTTTGGAATCAAAAATCAAAAGTCTGGCATGGGCTTAATTGGTACTGTTACACTATTTAAACCCATGTGTGCTCCAAATAAGCCCACATTGATTTCAAAGAATTAAAAACAGCAATATATGTATTCAGTAACATGTTAAATATAAAAAATGAGGAAAAAAAACCCTCCAGAGCAAAATCTTAAAGGTCTGACTTCAGATGTAATCCCTTTTGTAATCATCAACATTTTCATAAGTAACTGTAATTTAATTACACATTTTTTTCTCAGTAACTGTAACGGATTACAGTTACATTTATTTTGTAATTAAATTACATCATGCCATTACATGTAACTAGTTACTTCCCAGCACTGCTATTGATGTGTTTTTAGTGTCCCCTGTTTAACTTAGTGTTTTTTTTGGTATCTTATCTATTAAGCTGCAATGCATTAGGCTCTCTCAGCCACCATATGTATGTAAGTGTGTGTATGTACCATTCTAAGCAGAGTTGACTTTATATATGTAAATGAGTGTGTTTGCATGTGTGCGTACATGTGTGTATACATGTGTGCGTAATGAAAGGGGTGTCTCCCAGCTGCAGATGTTGGTGTTTTGTCAGAATAATTTGGTGGGAATTTTCATGAGCTGCACAAGGCCACAGCTGGGTTACAGGTGGGAAGGAGTGGGGGGGTGCAAGGGGGGTGGATGGTTATGAGGAGGGTTAAGTAAGAGCGGAACCCCAGACCCCTCAGGGACAAAACCCTTGTTCTGAGCCAAAAACAGACAGAGAGAGTGAGAGAGACATGCAGACAGAGCGATATGGGATGAAGATGAACACAGCAATTATCTAAATGAGTATGTTTCTCATTATATACTGTATGTTCTGTGTATGTAATGACAATCCAGGTTTGGCTGCCATCAGTGGTTGCTGGCCTTCTGTTTTAATGTACTTTCAATTTCCAGCATGGATGCACCCAATGACCGCATTTAACGCATGCTCAGATAGATGCTGTTTTTTCTACGAGCGTGAAGCCCCACTCAGATCTGTTTTAAAGTATACGAACCAACAAAAGAAAAAGACATTTTAAAAAAGAAAGCAAGACATACAGAGTGGCAATTACCTCAGCTCTTGGCAGGGACACTAATTAAAACCAAACTTGTTTCCTTCAGTGAACAAACATGACAGGCGCTGAGCAGAGGAGCTTTTTTTTCCACCTCAGCCAAAATATTAAGTGAGTGCAGGTGCTCCAGGAATGTCTACAAGGGTGGGGGCAAGGCAGAGCTGACCTTCTTCTCTCTCCATTGTGTATGTGTGTCTCCATATGCATGTTTATTTATGTATTTGCGCACGTGTTTCCTCCAAACCCTGACTGTTTTCACGCATGCTTTGGTTGCAAGGCAGAGGAGCAAACCCCAGCAGTTTGTCTTAGTGCCCCTCTGCAGCTTCGCTGTGATGCACAAATGGAGCAAAAGCAAATTATTGTTCCGTTATTCAGGAGAGGCTGGGGGCTGCCCTAAGCAGGAACAGATGCAGGGGTCCTAGCAGCTCCTGGGCCTGATTGAAGGAGGCTCGGTAGCCCCAGTGGAGCCTCTGACCGGATCCGCAGAGGCTTGGCAGATGGGAGAATTTCCTCTGTGCACCCCTTACAACAAAATTAATACAACAGCACAGATCACTTTCCTATAGAAATGATTTAGTGGAAAATATGTGACTCTTAGAAAGGGACATATGAGTAACGCTAACACACTTTTAGATATTCTAAAAGAAGAAGAATCTCATTACTTTGCTTACATCTCCACCACAAGGCCATCAAAACACCAAATCAGCTACAGAATGGCACCCCAAGGGATTGTGCTGTCAACCGTGCTATCAACCGTGATCCTGCTTGAGAGACAGGCTCTCTAATCATTATGCCACCCCCTGCCCTAATAATTGTTCATAATTCATTATTAATGTCCATCCAAGGCAATAACTCATACTCATTAGTGAGGTTGCACATTTAAGCAGTTCCGTTTCTGGAAGTTCGTAATCACTGTACCGTATCTTTCAGCCGACAGCGGTGGAGGGGTTGAAGGTTGGAGGAATTGCAGGCCTCCAGTGCAGGTGGGTGTGACATATTTTGGCAGCTTCCTGCAGGTCAGACATGCCTCACTAGAGGGGTGATGGGTAGAAAGGGACACCTGGTCTAGATTGACACCTTGAGGCCAAGGCAACCAGTTGAACTGCATAAGGACAGCCTGCCTAAAATGAGGCAGCATGCAGTGTAAGACAGGATTTTGAGCTGTTCGAATGGGCCAATAGAGATCAGTTTGTAGAGCTGTTTACCAGAAACTTCAGTACAGGAAGACAAATACCACATTGAATGTGGCGGACCAAGGACAACACAGGGATTATCAGTGTTTCCATCTGCCACTGAAAACAGAACACAACCCATTTCTGTGGGACATGCACTCACAGTAAGTGGTAAGATTCATAATATTTACATTGGCTTCTGCTTAACTTTATTACTTTTCCTTTTCATTTCAGGCATTTAACTGTATGCATCACTGTTCCTGGAGCGATTTGCAATGAGTAATGAGGAAGATATTGACTGTTTTGTTCACCTCATCGGGCAAACATGCCAACAAGGACAGTTAGAGGAACAGGTTTCCTAACAAGCGGGCCACTCAGCTTGTCATCATGATTGAAACTAGAGAAAAATATGTAAGTCTGATTGCACTTTCATCTCTACTCTGCATAAAATTAAAGTCTGGTCGAATAGCACAAATCTACACAGAAACATTTCAGCTAAATCAGCTAAAAACTAAAGCGGAGGAAAAATAAAAACAGTCTCTTCTGGTTGTGGATGGATTTCACTCTTTTTTCATCGCACAGAATTCTAATTTGGTGGACTTTGACCTTTCAATTAGCGCTGCCAGCCAACAGAAACACACCTGGATACATTGAACAGTGATCGTGCATGAAAGTTTCCACACTGCATAAGAAAGAGCACGCACTGTTGCAATACAGCTTCCAGCGACCAGTGAGCACTAAGCACAAGGCTGCTGCTGAGCTGAGGAAGAAATGATGTGCCATCTTGGATTTTATGTGGGTTTGTTGACTTGGATGGATACCACCTATACACCGTATTGGATGAAGTCATGTTTTTGTTACTTTATATCCATCTATATACCATATTGTCAATATTTCATCAAAACCTCTTAACCCTCACATACTGTTCATATTCTGACTCATAATTAGTATCGACACCACATTTTACCCTGAACAGTATGTAAGGGTTAAAGTAAAACCTTAATATCAGTCAAGGATTGTGTTACAGAGTATAAAGTCCTTGAATCATAGTTAGAGTTCACCCAATGACTAAGTTCTTCATTTCTAGCACTGCATGAGAGGCACTTGTCATATGAATTAATTTAAAGCATATGTTTAGACACACATATTTAGCTGGCGAACCTGTACTAAGATATAAACGATTGATGCAAGACTTGTCACAAAATGAAAACTGTAACTTTGAGCAAGAAGTCATTTTGACGAATTTAGGACATGCCCCCGCTCTACCATCTCTGGCCTTGGTTAAATGCTGGCACCCCTGATCACGTCTGCTTCGCACATTCCTCCTCAGTCCCGCCTCGCAAGTCCAGGCGTCTTGGCACAGCGCTGACGGGGAATTTTCCACAGGTCGTCAATGGAAGGGGCACACAGGGCTACCTTTGTCTCTGCCTCCTCTACAGACCCTGCTCTCTCACAAGCACACGCAAGCACACACACATACACACTTTATCTGCCATCGCACACACATACACTCACAAATACACACATGGCAAACAGTGACATTAAGTCAGCTCCAGATGTTGGCATTTTAAATCTGTACCATATTTTCTCATTTCACCCAAACAATTTGGCCTTGAGCTGTATTTTGTGTCAATAGAATGCAAAATGTCATCATAAATAAGTAATAATAATAATAAATAAGAGTACAACCCTGCATCTTCTGAATAATAAACAAAAGCTTTTTACGGTCTACCAGTATGATTACAAAAACCAGTGCATAAAATCAGGTATGTTTCAGCTGTGTTTCTATGGCTGTGACATCATTCTTGGCTTTAGAGGTGAGAATCTTCTCTCTGTTCACAAGTCTGTCAACCATTAGCAGGTGCAGCAGGTTTGATCTGGACACTTATGTAGCCCCGAAAAAACGAATGTAATATTATTGTGCAAATACATATATTGCTATACTTTTCAAGATGAATGGCAATGTCACTTATTTGGTACTCAGTCCAAATCATGTTGGTCAGATTGTACGTAATGCTGGCTGCACAGCCTCTGGAGGCCAATAGTCGAAGAAAGACTCCGTTGTGTCAACATGCTAGCTAATAACAGCATTAGACTGAGATCACTGTGTGTTCTCAGCAAAGGCTCATATATTAAAATATGACACATTAATACATAATAGACCTTTATGAAACAGCTTAACTGCAATATGCAAAGTATCAACTTAGTGTGTTAGCTTTTCAATTTTTGCAATTTATCATGGTAATTATACCTTTTTTGTTATCAGAAATGTAACAACAGAAGGTAAAAATTTGACAATATCTTGTGCATGCTAACTAAAAAATTAAACAATTTAAGTGAGTTTGACATGTTTAACCCTTACATGCTGTTCAGGGTCAATTTTTTTTTTCTAAATTTGAGAGCTGTAAAAACACCATATACACATTTATTTTAGTCAGACTTTTCCTAATGTGACCCACAGTATACAGAAATTGAATTAACATACGTAATTGTTTTAATTTATGTGCAGCTTATAGATATTTTATATGTGCAAATGTACAAATTTGATCTGTTTTATTACAGTGAGCATTCAAACATGTTGTTCAATTCATCATATCCTATAAAACCATAAAAATAGTGATTATGAATGTCTTCTAATCAAACAAAAGAATTAATCAAACATGTATTAATGACTGATGGTGAATTTATGAATGTGATTTGATGTAGAGACTTATTATGAGTCAGAATATGAACAGTATGTAAGGGTTGAATATTATTAAACATAACTGTGATGTAAACTAATATGATGCATTTGGTTTACTGTCGTGCATCAGTCTATTAAATTAATGATTACCTACTCACTCAACAGCGGGACCATACTGTGACAGCGTGTTTATGGAGTGTGTTACACCAAGGTTGTGTAACAAATTAAATTTACTGACATAAAGAGAACCTTTTAAAATACACAGGTTTACTTTGTAAGTAAAAACATAACTAATGTAATTGCTTTTAAATCTAATTTCCCCTAACACTATCCTAAATATTTTTGAATATTAACACCCTGATGTGCAGTCAGCAATAAAGCCTAGCTGTCAGGGTTAGAGATGGTTGTCAGTGCTTGGTACAAGTTGACCTGATGAGAGTTGCTCAGGGATTATTCCCATGTAAAGACAGAAGCTTTTCCCTCGCTCCCTGCTTGTTACCTGCTGGGCCGCTCTGAGGCCCCCTGGTGGCGGGGTAATTAAAGTACCATAGCCCAGCCAAGCTGCAGTAACACTCCCAAATCCACAGAGAATGACTGGAGCCGTGGGTGCTCCTAATCCTGTTTGCGGCCATCGGGAACTACTCCAGTCTCAGCCAGAAGACAGGGAGGTCAGGACCAGCTGACAATAGCCCAGCGGAGAGAGAGGGAACAAGGGAGGGTGGGAAGGACCGAGAGGGACAGCAAACCTGTATTCACCCTCGCTGCATGTCTCCCTCTGTTTCACTGCTTTTGTTGGGAAGAAAAATCAGCAGAACCTCCCTTTTCTCTTTACTATTGTCATGGCATATCTGAGAGGCTCAACCACAATTTTTTTTCGTTCAGTGAATTCATTGAACAGGAAATGGGCTTGGCTGTGAACAGCTCAGCGAATGAACACGCCAAGTAAGGTTAATTTTCATCTGTAGTGGACTTTGGTCACACCTACAAGTGTTTCATAAGTTTCATGTCATAAAAAAATCGTAGTCACTAAATTTATGAGCACTCTTTCAGCGTGCAGAGGTTTATCTTCGAGAGTATCGTTGCACAAGTTCATGGACATAATAGATGTTGTGGGTTTGAATAGCAACAGCTGACCTACACTAGATTATCCCTTTAGCATTTGCTTTCAAAGCAGAATTTGTGTAGCCTCGCATGACCTGCCCTTTATCTTAACAAGCTGAACTCCTGAAATGCTCTCTCACCAGCCTCGCTGTTCATACAGACAATAATCCTCTACCTTGGGAAGACAGAGCAGGGGAGGAAAGGGCATAGTTGTAATCCAGTCTGCAGGTTCTTCCCCCCTCATCTCCCCTCTCTTTGGGGGGGTTTGGACTGTGCCCGCCCTCTCCTGGACGCCCAGCAGCACCAACCAAAAAAAATCCAATTAGAGACCTTCATTAACAAACCCAGCAGGAGAGGTACAAATAGGGCCCTGTGCACAACCACATGCTCAAACGAACAGTCATGTACACATACACACACACATGCTGCGAAGTGCACCTGTGCGTTCTCTCACACTGTGAGGTGCAGACAGGGCCGAGGGTGCTACAAATGCTTTTGTGAGTTTGTTGATTCAATTTTGAGAGCAGGCTGCTGAAAACTTTACGCAACATCCACCTCTGCACACAGGCTGAGCTCTATGCTTGGTTTTCCGTGATGCAATGTCTCCAATGGACAGAGACGACTCACTGTGACACCCTATTACAGCATATGCACTACCTCACTGCTGAGGAACCCACTGCTCAGACTCTCACCACCCTGGGAGTGACTGGACCAAGAACGACCAGCAGAGGGTTAAAGCAAGCGAGCGGGACATGCAGCAGTGAAGCAATACCATTTTATAATACGATATATAGTATTATAAATCATGACTTTAATTATGATTGATAGTTTTTAAATAAATAAGTTAGTAAGGACACCTTTTGGTCTGCCAGGTTGACAAAAATCCATTCAGTTTATGCTTATTCTCCTCCGGCAACTTTTTTTGTTAGCTTTTTAAATAATCACTAGTCTCTATTGGGCATCTGACCAGTTAAACTTCTGGAAAAGAACCTCAGGACATTTGGACCAAAATCTGAAAGCCATCCATAACAAACTGAGGCTGTAGATTATAAAAAAGGTGAGTGCTGGAAAACAATAACTGCTCACGTCTAGGACAGATAAACTTGAACCTTGAAGCTTGTATTCTCCTGCCTATGAGTCCACCTGGCCAGCATATTTACTGCTTTTTAGCTTTCCTACCTCTACGCTCTGGTTCCCCTGGCCAAGACAAGTAATTACAAGCATCATGTATTCCAACACCACTGTACTATAACGGGAAATCCAGTGCAATTAGGAATAACTGAAACTGTCTTAATTGCTTTCACTGAACCGTGAAGAACTGTGTTTCTAATTTTCATGGTTGTTGATGCTTTGTTTTCTTCTCATGTAAAAAAAAAAAAAAAAAAAACAACCGAAAAACTAAAACAATAATTTTTCACTTCTTGGACATATAAAACCTGAATCCTGACGCTTGTATTCTACTGATGAAGGATCAACTTGGCCAGCATATTCATTGCTTGTATGGGCCAAGAAAATCTGTAGTGCCTGTCCAACATTTAGCCTGATGGGGAATGACATGGTGCAGGAAGTTGTTGGTGAGATGGCAGGTTGGCTGTTGGCTACAGGCTGGTATCCACAACTGGTGCTGGCCAGAGTAAACAGTGCCTGGCAGCCCATCTCTCTCTACACACACACACACACACACACACACACACACACACACACACACACACACACACACACACACACACACACACACACACACACACACACACACACACACACACCCGCCCCAGACACCCTGCTCTACCCTTGTGTCACACATTTTGCTGACACTCCAAACAGAAATGGAAAACATGTGCTCGCATAAGGAGTCAGAAGGGAGAGAAGTGTACACAGGGCTCTGTTGTTCCCACAGTTAGGGATACATAATGTTTCCCGCCCTCTTTCTTAAGACTTGGCCCTTTAATCCGAGCTGACACATCCCTGCAAAAACACAGAGGAATATTTATCTGACGTTCCTTGATTGATTGTCTCATAATTGGTTGAACTCTTAGTGTAAACTCTTCTCTTATGCGTGTCTAAGAATACAAGAATGTAGTAGTGTAAATATATTGGATATTACTTTTGAATTGATCATATTGAACACTTTACAGTAGGGGCAAAAGAATACATTAGATTAAAAAAATAATTGTCATACTAATACTTTTTCATTCACCTGCACACCTTATCACTTCTAACATTAAACGAGAACATTTAAGCTCAACGTGTTCGACACCGTGAGTCCTTGTTTGTAGTCTTTTTCTTTTCCTTCTCAGCCTTTTATTCCTCTATCTGTCTGTGTCGGAGCACAGAGATCTACATTAGTCTCTCTCTCTCTCTCTCTCTCTCTCTCTCTCTCTCTCTCTCTCTCTCTCTCTCTCTCTCTCTCTCTCTCTCTCTCTCTCTCTCTCTCTCTCTCTCTCTCTCTCTCTCTCTCTCTCTCTCTCTTTCTTCGCATTGAACCCCACATTCCAGGAGAAATCGCAGAATCAACAGGCATGAAATTCATTTCTCACATGGTCGCATCTGCGCCTCCTAATCATAACCTGGACTGACAATTCAATCCCGCACTCCATCGCCTGCTCTCTCCTCCCACTTTGGCTTCCTCACTCACCCACTACCTCACCCTAACCTCCCTCACCTCCCACCGCCTCCCTCAGTCTCCCAAATTGCATTGCTCCAGCCCCCCAACTCATTAGGCCCAACAAAAAACAATTAACAACGCCAACCATAATTACAGTAATGGCCATAAGGGAGCTAGTGACCTGGTTCTTCGCCACAACTCCATCCAGCCAACCTCCCAGCAGCACACCCGCCTTCTGGCCTGTGCGCAGGGGAGCAAGGTGGGGTGGGGTTGGGGTACCGGACATGGTGTCAGGGTGTCTGAACTGACTGACTAATGGCTGGTCAGAGCTGATGATTAGACTGTAAGAGGCTGGAGGGGGAATCCAGTTTGGTCCCCTGGCGAGACATGTTTTCTGGACTGTTACAGCAGGGGGGTCAGTATGGTGGAGAGCCCCACAAACACTCCAATTCATCATCTATGTTCCTGGAATTATATGAAAGTGATGAATGTGTAAAGTCAGGTAAATGACTGAATTAGAGTAATGGCTGATTACAGCAATTTACCCTGAGCACTGCCAGGAATATACATTCCAGGCACACGATGCTAGCTAATCCCAGATGCCTGGGTCTGGATGTGAAGGGGGACGGGAGGGGGACGGGGTTGGGTGAGTGTTGCAGGTTCTGGTCAATGTGAGCCCTTCATGGAGGCTGAGTGCACAACCAACCTTAAAAACCCCTGGTTTAATGCAAAGCACAAAATAGAGCTTTGGGAATAGAAAAAGATGATCCGTGAAGGGAATTTGGGTCAATGCACCTGCACTGATGGTTGAATTGAGGTGTCAACGCAGTGTTAGAGAGAGAGTGATAAAGGAAATGAAAAAAATATATAACAACTATTTGAATTTAGAATTAGATAAAAAAATAATAAATACATTATAAAGTAAAGTCAGTTATATAATATTTCATATATTAAGCATCTTAAGTATGATTTATGTTTGAAACTTGGACTTTATTCAAATGTATTATATGTTGCTTCTTCTTTTGGTTATTTTGGCCATCATTTCTATTGGTTATGATAAAATTGCCCTCACCAACATGATGGCTAAAATCTGGTAACACCTAAACAATGCTACAACAAATCAGCATCTAGAGTGGTCAGGTAATCAAACAGATATGAAAGTAACCACTCTACACTAGTTTTAAGCGAAACCAAAAGTGAGCACACTTGGCAGAAATAATCCCTCTATGCATAGGAATACAGTGTGTGTACACAAGTATGGTGTTGCAAAACTTGACCTTTTATAAGATTTTAAAGCAAAAACGTATGTTATTTCAATGGGGACCATTAGGGACTTGAAATACTTACAACTTGACTTGCAATTTGCAAATAAAGACTTTGAACTTGGACTCCCAATATACAGTAGGGCCTACTTAAAAACAACTCTGCCAATGTGCTAAAAAAACTTCTTCTTCATTCTGGCTAAACCTGACTTTGACAGTGTCTTGTTGTTATAGATGTCTGTGATGGTGTGCTTTGTGATTTTACTCATGTATAAAGTCAGAGTCTGCTGTACCATACTGTACTAAACAATACAGGACCGAGCCTGATTAAAGGCTGCATGAGTCTATTAGTGTGTGTGTCTGTGTGTGTACAGTGGGTGTAGTGTAGCGTGCGTCAGTGAAGTCCAGGGTGAGGGTGCTCTGGCAGTCTGGCAGAGCTGTGCTCCAGGCCCCTCGCTCCCTGGATTAATGCCGATTGTTTGGGAATGACTCGGAGCTCCGGACCACACAAGGAGCGCGAGGGGGAACGCCGACCTGCATGGGGCTGCAGGAGAGGGAAGCGGAGGGGAGTCCGGAGAGAGTTTTTAGCAAGCAGCTCCCTCCTGCCTCTCGCCGTTTTCCTTCGTTCTCATTCCTACGCTGCACACAGCAATATTCTTTCTCTCTTTGTCTATCACTCTCAATCTTTCTGTTTCCTTTTTCATTCACCCTTTGAAAACCAATGAGCTGCACTTGTGCCTCTGCTTCCCTGAGGTCAAGATGAAACACTATTTCCCCAGGCAGCCCAATACCTGTATGTGTGTGTGTGTGTGTGTGTGTATGTGTGTGTTTGTGTGTGTGTGTGTGTGTGTGTGTGTGTGTGTGTGTGGGGGGGGGGGGGTTCTGTGGGAGGTCTAAAAGCACAGTATGGAAGGACGCTTAGGGAGGGATATGAGGAGGACAACAATTCATCAAAAACACAGTCGCTGGTTTCAATTAGCTGAACTCTTACTATGTGCTTTGCTGGTTTTTGGTGAGTCATTAAAGACGGCCAGTGTTTTGCAGAAGTCCTGGTAAATATTGCTCCATAAACACACAGGGAAAGCATCCCAAATATATTTCTTTGCTGCGTAATCAGTTCGGTCAGCATGTAAGCAAAGCTCTCCCACATCCACCAACAACAGAGAAGGATGCTGACTGGGAGTTCTTCGTCTGTGCGGCCCTACAGCTCAAATAATGTGAAGGAGGAGAGAAGAAAACACAGAAACCAGCAATGACAGGAGACACGAGACTGACAGCTGTGTTTATAGAGCTGGGTGAGGGAGGCTGAACCCCCCTGGATTCACTCCATCCAGAAAATGGCTCCCATGACCTGCCCAGATGCTGGATAGCATTCATGTGGGAGCGCTTTATAAATCAAGCAGGAGCTTGATATCAAATGCTTTTGATTCATTGTCTGGAATGGGTGAACTCATGGTCTGGGATGATCCATGCTGAGTTCCCAAAGGACGGACCAAGTATGTGTGTATATGGGAATCAGTGGATGTATGTGTAACGATCGTGGGGATGGGATAATCTGGGGTTGATCCACAGATCCTCTTTTGAATGTGAGATTTAAAAAAACACAAAACAGGAAACTGTCAAGGCTGTGAGACAGTGATGTTTGGGCAGTGGGGTGACGAAAGGGGTTCCAGACAGGGCAGCATGTAGTATGCTTACCCTCCATTTTACTATGGGTGTGTTTGTGTGTGAGTTTATGTCGTCTAACCAACATTCAGGCCCAGTCATGTGGCTCAACCCTGTGGAGTGGATGAGACTATGTTCACACCCCAGCTGAAGGAGTATTAATTATAATGTTTTCCATCATATATTTACATGTGACAGAGATCTGAGGCCTGCACTATGACGCAGAATTTGAAGTTAGTGAGGTAACTTCAGTTATAACCCTTTTTTAAGGTTATGATGGTGGTTCTCTTTTTACAGGGGTCCATCACCATGGAAACCTAACCTGCTCCACAACTAACACATCAAAATGTAAAAAGCACCACCTCCTGACCAATCAGTTCTCTTGGAAAATGGATTCACCATCCCGTGGAGCCTGGTGTACGGATTGTGAGAGGGTCTCTAAGGAGGGCAAGAGTATTCAGAAACAACAGTTTTTTATGTGAGAAATAAAGATTCTCGTCTGAGAGAGTAACTTATCTATGTCAGCTTTTGGAGCCATATGTTGCCACTGCGACACATTGGGGTGGTGCACTCACAACCCCACAGACTGTATGCATTGCCTTGTGTTACTTTGCTATGGTTACTTTTATGTTTGCTGTGGGTTATGTGGAGAATCTGAGCAAAAACACAGTCAGTTTTATTAAAGGGGGACCTCAGAAGGAGTGTAGTTCTGCGTAGGAGGGCCCCCTCCTGTCTTCTTCATTTCATTTTTCCCCCCCTTTTGGCAACAAGCAATGTCAAAGCCATTTCATTGTGCTTTTGTTTAGCGATATCCTAAAACAGAGACTGATTGAAGAACTACAGCTTTGATCTTGTTGTACTTATAAAATATAAAAGTCAGCCTACTTACAGCTTTGAGTTATGTTCATTTATTTGCACCCAAGTCCATTTGACACCACCATGGTTGCATCTGAAAGAATAAGGTTCAAATTATCATGTCATTTTCATCATTTTTGCCAGCTGTGCTTTCTGTAATTGGTTGCTTTTAGCCTCAATTGTATGCTAAACTTATATGCTTTGTCTGAACATATTTTGCTCTTCATTTGTAAAATATACCACTCTGCTGCCAGTAGACTTGTGCATATTTGTGACCGGTCATGTGCTGTAAACACTGCCCCTTACAGGTAAAGGCACCCATGGCTAGATGGAAAAACCTGGGTTGATTTACCAAGGTGATAACCAACATCATATGACCTCTTAGCGTGATTGTGGTTGTAAGGCTTAGTGAAGCCAGATAATGAAAATACAGTATGTTGAACTTGCTTTTCTCTAACTATAAACAGCAAAAAACCACATGACACAATATTGTTAATTTGAGACATTTGTGGCTCAAATAAAAACACAATGCTGTCGTCTATCTACTGCACCTGAAAGATTTGTAATCATTTTAACGATTATGAGCTTTCTCGCAGCAGACATTTAGACTTTTCATAGTAGAAAAAGCACAGGTGTCAACATTAACAACGGCTCTGTTCTTTTCAAGTATCTCAGTAAGCCATGACAGTGTTATAGTGAGCCAGCATTCACAACACCAGAACCCTAAAACTGAAGCAGCAAAATGGAATTCAGCCAACGTTAATTTTATGATTTGCATCTGTGATTTTCCTGCTACGATATGCCAAAATGTGTTTTGTGGGAAAAAAAGGCCTGTATAGCAATTGAAGACAATTGGCCTTTCACAGCAAACATTTTGACTTTTCGTAACAAGAAAATCACAGTGTAATTAATAACACTAATCATGGATGCATTTTTACATTGATATGCTCAGATGTTGTCCTTCCCAGAACATTTATATCACACAGAGTCATCATTTATGTTGTTAATTACCTGCCCTGCCTTATAGAAATAACTGCCGTTAATGTTACATGTTGAGATGTTCAGGTAAATAAATCTAACATAAAATAGTATTTGAAACAACATGAAGATTGGAGGTGCAAAACAGATGTGACATCTTTTGTTATTATGGATGTACTTGAATCTTTTCAGCATCATTGTCAATTCATGTTGGTAGCAAATACATCCCAAAATATGAAATGTGACCTCAGAAAAAATCTCAAGGGCAATTTGGGGTTAAGTATGTTGGCCTGCGGTGTTCCTGGCAGGAGGTTTGTTCATGGCTGACAAAGTAACACTGACATACTGGTTTACTTTCACACTCCAAGCTGACAGAGGACAGATTCCTCCAACTCTCTTCACCGACTGCTCAAACCACAAGAAAAATTAGCCAGCAACGGCGCAACGCTCAGCTATTCTTCTGCTGCTGGTCATGATTTTCATCCCACAGCTGCACACAGCAACAAACACCAGCCCCCAGTTTTCTTTTGCCCACATCCTCTTTTCCTCATTGCTTCCAACTTTCCCTTCCATCCATCCCCCCCCCCCCCTTTCCCCAACCCCCCACTCCCTCTTTTCTTTAAGTGACTCCTCCTGCCTCCCCCTCCCACACACACAACCCCAAACACACCCCACCCACCCACACCATAGGCTGCCTCTGTCCAGTGCAGCTGCCAAGAATAAGACAGGCTGATGTGGGGGCCTCATGGGGGAGGCCCCGCGCTGGTGAAGTAGTGCTTCTCCAGCCTGAGCACTCACTCCACTGAATTCAGCCACTTGGCTCTGTTTATTTAATATTCAGTCAGCTGTGGGGAGTGGGGTTAGCCACAGCTTATAAAACTCAGTCAGCATGACCAAGATATAACCCCCCCCCCCCCCCCCCCCCCCCCCCATACAATGCACACACACACGCACATAGATACATATATGTGTGCCTATGGCAAGATGGCCCCACGTGCACATCGTGAGGCTCAGCATCTCGCCAGTTTTTGCAATCTGTTTATTTACTTAACTATCTCCTGCGTTTTCGTTTGATTCACTCATGCAGACTTCAGATATAACAGACAGACACTACTGGATGTTCATCATCGCTGCACATACATCATTCTGGATCATCCTTCCTTTTCTACCAGCTACCTCCAGAGCTATGAAGGACACTTAGACGAAACATACCATTCATCCCAGCCAGAAGTGTCCGGCATCTGCATTGAGACTGTAAATAAAGAGAAGGTAAGCAAATAAGCTAAGGCTAAACACACACAGGTTAGCGCTACTTAGCATCTTACTCGAAAGATGTGCGGTCTCTGGTGAACAGGCTGGACGAACTAAAGATCTGGACCCAAACATAAAGAAGCCTTGTGGACTGTATTTTCATGTTCTAATAAACAGATTCAAACAGCATAGTAGATCTGGTAAAAGCCAGCCTCAGGTAGAAGCAGGAGCGGCAACGTGTGCATTTATTTAAACAAAACATCATCCTCTGACTCACATTGCTGATAACCACTGCTCTGCTGATCTGGAGTACGTGATTATTAAGTGCAGGCACTCCATGTTCATTCATGACTGCATTCCCGACTATGACTCAAACACCATAATCAAGTTTGCAGATGACACCTTGGTGGTAGGTCTTATCAGAGGTGACAATGAAACGGCCTACAGGGATGAGGTTCCGCACCTGTCTACATGCTGTGCCAACAACAACCTGGAGCTTAACACTCAGGAAGACCAAGAAGATCGTCATGGACTTCAGGCAGGCTCAGAGCCACGTACACACCCCCATACTACATCTGTAGTGGAGCGTGTGTCAAGCTTCGAGTTCCTTGGCATCCACATCTCCGACGTTCTAGCCTGGTCCCTAAACTCCTACATCCTGGTAAAAAAGGCATCCGCATCAGACCGTAAAGCACTCCAGCAGGTGATGACAACTCCCAAACGCATCACCGGCACCCACTTGAGAACATTTATCACAAACACCGTCTGGCAGTGCAGGAAATGTACAGGGAGAGGATGTCTCTCATCCAAACCACAGACTTTTAACCATGCTCCCATCCAGGATCCTCCGCTTCTGCACCAGAAGTTTAGAAAGAGCTTCTTTCCAGCGGCTGTGACCCTACTGAACTCCACACCACAACTCTACTAGCATCATTGCCCTCATTACTGCGCTGTTTACAGTACTTTAATGACCATGTTATTTGCACTATTCATATTTTGCACAGTCTGAACTCCTACTCTGTTCAAATTATGTTACTGTATATATAACCAACTATGTGCTGTTTATACTCTGCATACTTAACCAAATGTACATATCAAACACCATACATGGCCTATTTGCTGAGATTAATCATGCAGAGAAAAACAGTATTTTCATTTCATACTTATGTAAACTATTACACTTTTTCCTCCCTGCACATCAAAAGTGAACTCAGGGATGTAATGAGCTTAACTGTTTGACTGGTATTAAGACGGCTGAACAGAAACAAAGCAGGAAGCGGGACAGAAGCAGCACATGAGCTCCGGCACTTCACTTCAAGAAGTGAGTTCAGACGAGCATGAAGTGGACGAATATGGGATTTGTGTATGAGAGAGGAGGGGGATGTGAAGGGGTCTTATATTCTCACAGCAGCCCATATTCACTCCACCCTGCTGGGAGCAATCCCAGCATGCTCCATCTATGCCTCGACTGGAAGGCTCCAATGGCAACCTTCGAGGTCAGGGGTCGCGGGGAAAGGTTTGCTTTTATCTGCTAATGAGGTCGGTACCCTGGGGCTCCGTGTCTCTCCGCCTCTGTCTCTCCGCATCTCCCCTGCACGGAGGGGTGGGGGTGAGGGGTTGTGGCTGTGAATGCCTGCCAAGTGACACTAATGCCATCTTCACTCATCTCTGCCCTGGCCTCCAAGCTGCGCTCTTTGAGCACGGGATGGGCTGTGAAGTTGCGCTGCAGTAGGGGTTACCCATATTAGGTTCTGCCCTGTAGGGAAGATAACAAACGGCTCCGAAATTGCTGTCCCCCAGTCTGGCTCCTCATTGTGAAATAAGTGTTCACATGCAAATTGACAATCGCCCCGCAAGTCCTCTGGATGGTGCTCCCCGTACAGTCACTTTGGGAGTTTGATTGATGGCCACAAAACACCAACATGGTTTGTGTAGTGTTGTACTTACTGTAAAGTGGCCTCTGATTGATGTAATGTTTTGCCTCTTACACACAAATCAGCTGTGCAGAAAGAGTAGCGACAGAACAGTCAAACAAACCATATGATTAACATGCACCTTTTTTTTTTTAAATCACTAACATTTTTAGAGAAAGCACCTTGGTAGTATATCCTTAAAACAAATAAGTGTTGAATGAGATGTGACCATCCCATTCCCCCCCCCCCCAATGCCCCTGGAAAACACACTTCCCTCGCTCCAATCTGCTCTAACTATATCACACAAGGCTCATTGGCCCATGTGCCCCTTCAATGGGGCAAACAGCACACTCACCAGCCCCCCTTCCCTCTCCCACAACCCTCTTACTGTCACACACACGCCCCCTGTCATGTTCGCAGGACTGAGAAAAGAGTCCATTAACTCTGATTTAGTGGCAGTGTCATGTGGTCCCCTTTGTGAGGTGCTGACATTCGGTGAATAGGAATCAGAATTTGCTCCCCCTCCTCCTCCATCTTTCCTTCACTTGGCTCCACACTCAGGGTATGCAGAAGGGTTGGTGTGGCTCCGGTGGGAGTGTGTGGGGTTCGGAGTTGTGACTGGGTGTGTGTGTGTGTGTGGGGGGGGGGTGGGGGGGTTTTGCTGCCACATGTCTCTGAGTGGCGGACTCTTTGTGTCGAGGCCAGCCTGTTTGTTTAGCCTTTCCTCAGAGGGCTGCCTCACACATCGGTGCCTCATACAAGCAACCGAAGACACAAACTCAGGCTTTTAGAGGTGAGGAGAGAAAATGAGAGGATGCTACAAAACAGTGTTTGAGAAGTTGGTTGAGGACCATGGATTACTGATGTGCCTTAACCCTTACATACTGTAGATAAGTCTTCCTTTATAACTAGTGCCTATACCAAATTATTGTTTTCTTGTTTTGGCTTGACATTATTCGTTTATAGTGAAAATACATTCTGAATAATTGGTGCCAAACTGTTGGCTTGTTTACCACCTGTCTTACTGCCAGGATGCTTGTGTTTCCTGTCCTGTTAGACATTGTAGTTTGCAGATCTCTTGTTTTTGGTGAGTGCAAATAAATCAAAGTTATCCTATAAATAGAGTAATTCTGTATTAGTGAAGGGTGGCCGACTTCTAAGTAACCAGAAACAGAACGAAAGCATTTAGAGACATATCATCTTTGTAGCAGATACAGAACATTTCCAAAAAACTTTTATTTCTTAGGGAGGAATACTCGGAAATCAAACTGTCAGCATATTTGGCAGCTGAGATAAAACATAAAACAAAAATAAAAGACAGGTGTTGCAATGAATACTGAGATTTTAGGGGTAACGTTCTCGGAAAAAATACGTAGCCAGAAGATTTATCATGCAATATTGCAAAATTGCAAACAGAAACATGGACAAATCCCACAAGAGATTTTAACTTTTCAAATAACTTGTGGTGAGTTCTTCAAATTTAGCATAACTAATTTTTGCAATTATATTCTGCAGCTACAACTTATCAAATGGCACTTATAAATCAGACATTTATTAAAAATGTAAAAGAATGTCAGAGCTATTTTTGTCCCACAGCTGTTACCCATTGGTGTAAATGGCTGTTGCTCATGACCTTTTGGAGAATTCATTCATTCCTCACTACCTCTTCCACTAGCTGGTGACGGGTCAGGACAGGCTCCTACCTCTGCTCCCAGCACTGTCAACGCAGAAGGTGAGCTGTGTCCATGTGATAAGTATGAAACAGGAGGGCAGAGAGGTCAGGCTTGATTATTTTACCCCACTCTCTTGGAAAACAAAATGAGAAAATATTTACACAAACAGGAAGCTTAGCATTTCCTAATGATTGGAAACATGTTGAGTGTGGTGTTCAGTCCCTCCTCCCTGCCCCCCTTTGTGTCGCTCTCTCACTCACATTCACCAACACACACACACACACACACACACACACACACACACACACACACACACACACACATATACAAGCACTGAATGGGATAAAGATTTTATATCAGGATTTTAAAAAAACTGCCATTCAAGATTTGAGAAAGATTTTAGGAGGAATTACACCTTTTTTGGATTGCTGGAATGCTTCGAGCCAAACTAAAAACTCCATTAATGTTGTTGAGTTTAGGCTCCCCTCCAGCCATGTTAGATCAACCATAATAAGTTGCGAGTTTATGGACCTTTGCTCCCCAAATGTCTACCATATTGCTAATTGCGTACATCTGTGGCTGGTGTTTTGATGTTTTGTCTCAATGTGCAGCTGTCCGTTCCGTTTCCAACAGCCTCTGGTTAAAAAGTGGCATGGCCCTCCGTTATCTGTGTCCAGCCCTTTAATAACAGCCATTCATGTGGTTTGTGATTCACCAGGAGCGCTTCCAAGGTTTTGAAGGGACGGAAAAGTCTTAAATTCGACTTACTGGCCAACACAAAGTTAATAAAAAGTAAAGAAAAATACAAATAAAGACTTTGGTCATTCATTGATTTTATAGGCCATGATGCCATGCAGTGTTTTTCACACAGAAAGTGCGAGTCATTCATTCAAAGTCTTTCAGGAGTTCATTCAGGATTGACGCAAACATGTTTAACAGTGAAAATCTTAAGTCTTAAAATGGATGGGGAAAAAACCTAAATGGCATTCATTGAACAACACACTCATGTTAACCATTTGGTGAATTTGTGTATGAGATGTTGGAAAATACTGTTGTAGCTTAGCATTTTTAGCTCTGTTGTGACACTGCTTCTTTTACCCCTTTAAATACTGTTTAAGGGCATCATTTTTTTGTCGTTTTCTTTACCTTGTTTGTAGTTTCTTTTCATCTTTAAGTGGAAATGAGGGCTGGTCTGCAACACCTAGTCACCCTCGCTGTTTGGAGTGGTTAAAGGTACTGGGGTGCACACCTGTTTGCTGTGTGAGTGTGTTCAGGTTGCTGTGACTGCACATATACGGCAGCAATCCTGAACAGCCAACTCAGGTTTATAACTTTAGTTTATTTTTATAAAAAAAAACCTGGTAGTGCATTTTCAGTGGAAACATTTATTTTTTAAAGATTTTAATCAAATAGTTAATATATTTTTGTAATAAAACAATATAAATTCAGCTTTAAATCTCCATTGTTCATTTTAACCATTAACTGGTGTGTTTTTTTTTCCTTTCAGAAGTAGTTTCCACTTTTCTTTAATCTAATTAGTTTAATAAAAATAGCTTAACAATAAAAAATCCTGTGTGCCTTTTTGATGAAGTGTGAACTTGAGCTTATTGGTTTTTGGCAATACCTATTATCATACAATTTATCCAGAGCTAATTTACCACAATATCACAATATATCATTGTCATGCTCTTCAGATAAGTGGGTGAAGACACGCAGCCTTTCTGATGATACTGATTCTCAACCTGGGAAATGTCACTGCCATTAAGTTAAAAGGTTAACAAGACAAACATGCACTCACAGCATTTGTAAAGCATTCTTCAAAGTTTCAACCTGCTTTGTAGTTTTCTGCCTTTATTTAGTGGCACTGTGTTATTCTTTCTGTTTGATACGCATTTGTCTTCATGCCAACTCTCTACTCAGCATTTTAATCTAATTTTGTCATGGTTTTTTTTCTGCAGCTTTTTTTGTTAATACATCTCTGAGGAGAGCAGATTTAAAATCTTAATGCGAATTAAAGGTGGAGTTTAACTATGATCTTATGTGACAAGGTCTTGGAGTTGTTTATATCAGATAACAGCCGTTCGTACTACTGTATGGTGTCTTGTAGTGCCATCAGAGGAAGGATCAGCACAAATGTGTGCTATGTGTACGCCAGTGAAACCCGATCTTGAGTAATTGTCAGGCTAAGGCGATGGATTGACCTATGCCATGAACCATATTTTCTGAAACAACACACACTTGAGCTAGCTTTGAAATAGCCTCTCCTCCAGGACTGGAGTGGCCCATGAGGAAGCTTGTCATCAACTTTTTAGTGTAACTAAACAAAGCCTTTGGTAATTTCATTCGCTCACTCTTACATTCTCAGCCAGCAGATAGCTGGTGCCCCTCTGCTCCCCCAGACACCGTCCCTCTGCTGGCCATGACATCACATGCCAACAATGTGAGGTATTAGTTCATCTGGATCGGGCCGAGATGTTCCCCAGCAGCTCATAAAGCAGGGAATGTTTTTCACATCTAATATAATGAACTATTCCATCTTCTATTGATTTATAAAAAGCACTTAATAAATCAATTCAAACACTTTTGTTGCTCTCTTTGACTGTTGGGCCTCTAAGCTAAATGTTGTTATTGTTATTAAAAGTACGCCTCCGAGAGTATTATGTTCTGTGTATTCATGAGTGATTCGTGGAAAATGTTACATATTCATGTCGAATGTCATAACACTTTTTTAAATTTCAAAGCTCTTGTGTCTAACTCGAAATAACCAAATACACAACATCACTCCTCTCACAGTCTTTACATCCCTCTATCCGTCCAGACATGGTGTGTTTGTGTCTTTGGTGTTGTGACAGCTCAGATCCTGCAGCACTCCACTCACATTCCTTTCATCCCAGATCCCCCAGGGGTCAGCCCCACCTCTCCCAATTTCTGCCCCAGTCTGAAGGAATCAAACAGATGCAGGATCCAGCAGATGGTAGGCAAGTCTGTGTTCAAATGACATCCATGTCATGTATACTGCACAGACTCCCTACAATTAGCACATAACGGCAGGCATGAATGAATTGATTTTCATCCAAAATCCTGTTTTCCCTTGCCAGAAATGTCAGGAAACTGGTCCAAAAAACTATGCCGACTTCTGTGCCTTCAGTGTGGAGCTGGAGGGTAATTGAATTTGGATCAAAGACTTTCATGTCTTTCAAAAAAATCTAGAGGGCTGCTCAGTTTTTAGTAATAACAGAAATGCTTCCGGCGTTGACCTTCGCTGCCCCCTTCTACCTTCCTCTCCCCCCATCTGCCCTCAACCTGAAATCCCTGCTTTGAAGGGCTCAAGTCATCGTGGTCACTCTGTCTGTCTGCTATAGAGGGATGGAATGAAAAATAGTTTTAGAGAAAAGGGAAGTCTGGGATTTCTTAACCTGTGACATATTCCCTCTGAATATTAGAAAAACAGACTCCTTAAAATCATGGATACATTTAAAGATTTCTTTTTTACTCACAACTTTCGCTCTCTGCAGACATTTGATTAGAAAATGTTTATATTATTTTCTTTAAGTATAATAGTTGATTAAATTAAGGATTTTTTTAAGAATTATAAAACACCTGAAAAATATGCATGAGTGGAAATAAAGTTGAAAATTAATCCGACACATTATTAGATTCTCTCGACACAACTTGTAACCGACTGTTCTGACCTTTAAGGAAATCATTTATGAGCCATATGTTTCAGAAACACTTTGCTCCTATAAAGCTGATTGGAATAAAAGATCTGAACCACAGTCAGTCATTGCAGACAATATGTACTGCATAGTTTGATTGTTTAATGTGTTGAATGGGTGTTGGGAAACACATCTGTTTATTGTTGTGATAACTGGTAAAAGTGTGCCCCCTTGTGTTTGAAATAGTCTTTAAATTAGAAGAAGAAAAAAATACTCTTGAATCTACCAAGCAGATTTTTTAAATGAAAAAATGTAAGCCTAAAGATATAATTAATAGCAACATACACATAAAAGACACAGTTATGTAATCACAAAATAAATAAATACTCACTTTTTTTTAGCAACCAGCAAATGATCAACATTTGAAAATAACGTTGCATGTGCCAATTATAGTCTGAATAAAGTCACTTCCTCCTTCCAGATTTACGCAAGCGCCCGATAGTGGAGGAAAACTGTAGTGCTGACCTCTCACACAAAGAGAGATGATGGTCTGTGTCTGTGTCTGCATCCACCGAGGAAACGGACATGGATGAAGAAATCGAATTGTGGTGCTTCGGTGAAACATCACTTGGATGTCCACTGTGGAGATTTGCGGAAGTCTGTGGAGAGACCGGGCATGAAGAGGCCCCGTTAGCATGAATGAGGGGCCCTGAAAGTCTGTCCTGATTCCCTTTTCCAAGTCCCTCCAGGTGGGCCTGGAACGTAGAGGTCTGTTGTTCTAGGGACAGGAAACTCTCCTGCACCTTGTCAAACTGCGAGGAGAGAGAGTGTTTTTAATCCTTGTGGGATTCTAAGCATGTAAACTAAACACTCTGCTGTTTGTCTACCAGACGGTGCGAAGTGTACCTGCTCAATGTTGGACTGAAGCAACATCTCTGGCCAGACTGACTCACTGCTGCTGCTGCTGCTGCTGCTGCTCACACTGTTGCTTATATGAGTGTGACTCCACGTTAACTCCTGCGAGACAAAGTTCAGGGGATGTCTGAAGACAGCAGGAAATATAAGAAATGTTGTTGTTTTTTTTGTATGTCTGAGGAGAGCTTTACCTGCAGAAGTTGTGTGCTGTCTGTCAGATGAGCCTGGCAGTGCTGAAGTCTGTTCTTGTGGTGGCCCAGGACTGTGAACAAAGTCTTTGCAAACACATAACAGTATTACAACACCAAAGGGGAAAACCTTAGCATCATCACCAGGATTTATAGCAGAAACTGAAACTAAGAAGACAGCCGCTGTTAAAATATATTGTTGTGTCTGAAAAGTTGTAAAAAAGTGAACTAATTAAACACTATGATACCATTACCACTGACCCTCACTCCTGCTTACCTCTGCGTCTGTCTGGGCCAAGGCCAGATCTCTGTGGCCACCGCTGCCCTGTTTGGTGAGAGTGACCCCAGCATGCAGCTCCTCCAGCTGAGCCCAGAGGCCATCTAGGCCCTTGAGTATATCCTTTACGCTGGCCTCAAAATCCCCCTGCACCTGGACGAGTCTACTTAGTGAGCTCATCCTAGCAGAGAGGAGAGTGTGGTGTTAACATGGCTGAAAACAGATTTCAAAAAGACCAGTCAGTGTATAAACCTCACCTTTGCCGCAGGAAGGTGCGGATGAGCATCACTTTGTCTTTCAGTACAGAATCTCTGTTCACCTCCTCCTGTGTCGCCTCTGACTCAATATCAGCCTTTTCAAGTGTGTGAGACACTGACTGCAGAGAAAAGAAGAAAATTGAGAGGGCTGGGGGTTTTTTGTGGGTTTGTTTCTACGTTTTTTTGTTAAACTTTAGAGCCTCCCTCCTCTCAAAAATTAGTTTTGCTTATTTCTACTTAACTTGAATGTTTGAACCTCGCCGTGCAGTATTACGTGCATGAATCATCAGAGTTGGTGCATGTATTTTTAAAAAGCACTGATTAAAACACAATCAGAAAACAGTAATATGAGGTCTTTAGGAACAAACTGATTGACAATGTCATGAAAAATTGGAGTGATAGAATAAAATATGACAAAAATATGACAAAAAGTAGACCTTTGGGGTCTGCGGTTATATCAGTCAGTAAGGATTAAGGTAAAAGCAGACAGACAGAAGAAGTCAAGACTTTAAAATTTCTCTCCTCTGCCTGTCTAGTTAATTCAGAGTGCAGACGACAGCAGCTCAGTGATGGTGTCTGTTGCCTGGGGCTAGAATATCTGTGTACGCTGAGTGCAAGGTTTGATCTCTATAATATTACCAACAAAGACTTTACACTGATCTACATGCAAAGAGCGACTGAAAACACAGGAGTTGACAGGTTTTGCTGGAGGCTGCTGTGTGTGTGTGCGTGTGTGTGTGTGACAGAGAGAGGGTATTTTGATTTTTTAAGGTGGTTTTTCTCTGTCTCACCTCCAGCCTGGAGAGGAGAGCCTGAATGTGGGGCACACTGGGGTCTGGCAGGGGCTCCTGGAGTATGCACATCAGCAAGGAATCCGCCAAAGCAAGGGCCAGAGGAACATTGTGACCTGGGCTGCTTGACTGAGATGCCCTGAAGAAATTAGGAGACCACAGTGAGGATGTGTATGAAATAGTTTTGGTTCTTTGATTCTTTGTTTTTCTAAGATGATATTTCTGTCATCTTGAATTTTAAAAAGCACAGTGGATATGCAAAGCCAATGAATGTCAAAATAAAGAAACTATTAGATATGATCATTCCTCACAACTACAGATATGCTGGTATTTTATGAAACAGTGAAATCATAACATTTAATAACAGGTGTGGTTATTTCTCTTGTGGTTTGTCTGAGTGTGTTGAAATAATTTCCCAAAATATGGATTGGGAAATTGAAGTTGACTCAGTATCTGTAGATTTTATTTTATGAGGTGTACAGTGACCAGTGGCTCACATGCTGCAAAAAACTACAAAATACAAGCAGTGTAATACCTCACATCTGGCCAATAGGGTGCAAATCTGTCATTGTTTTTGGTCCTAACTTTGTCTGCTGTAATAAATAAATTTTAAAAAAAATGTAAAAAGCCAAACTTTAATATGATATAAAGGAGGAATGACTGTAAAATGAAGTCTTACCATGCATGCAGATTTTGCCTGTTTTCAACCACAACTTCCTGCTGTGACTTCAGTGTTGGGTTGCCCTTGAATTGAAGCACAGTCTCTGAATAAACATAACATGATTAAATTGAACAAACAGGTTCAAGTGAGATCCCGTTCATGCAGCTGCACTCACCTTCCTCTGCCCTAGCCGCAGGCAGTGCCTCAGGCCGTGAACACAACCTCCCAGGACCAACCACAGCACACACACCTGCAGAACCCTCCAGCACACATCCACCGGTAATACAGAGGGGTGCAGCGGCGCCTCCACCTGGCTAACAGACCACACTACACCCGCTGTACCAAAACTGTACCAGTCTTTCGAGGGGAGCAGTCTCCTTAAATTCTGTAACCAAGACTTGTACTGTGGCTGCACAGGAGCTGGTGTTTGGTATGACCTGCAGTAAGTAGAGTAATACAGACAGATATAAATCAAACACAGTAAAAAAGCAACAAAGAGAGTGGGAAGTTGTTATGAAAAATGTAATCATTAGTTGGGGCATTGAAAAGACAAGCAGAGAAACTGCAGGCTGGGGAATTTACATGCACATATGAGTTTCAGATGGTATACTTTGCTAAAATTACTGCAACATCAATGTAGGGTAATTTCAGGGTAGTATAATACTACTACAATAAATAAAATTAATATTGCTCCCCTGTTATGAAAAACAGCCCCTTAAGTAGTATTAAAGCCACATAAAACATTTTTATTACACTATCATATCATATTTTATTGAAGATACTATTATACTATTATATTGACTGTAATATTCTAATGGGAGAAGGCATGTCTTAATGGCAATTCATGCCAGGAAAAAGAAAAATGTCTCTTCATTTTGCATATATGCTACCAAAAATTCATTATTTTTGGATATCTTAAGATCCAGAAGTTATATGGACCAGCTGGTGAGTCGAGCAGCATCTAAGACAGATACCAGGAATGTATAATTGCCAGTTTAAGCTAGTGTGTAATGGTTAAGCAGTTAGAGGTGAACCTGGCCATCAAACATGTTGACAGATCTATGCTTAATGGAGCATAAAAAATATTCTCTCAACACAGTCCTAGCACACAAATGGAGTAGGACCATCATTTCTCTCGTACTTCTCCTAACCTATAAGCAGCAGGTAATCAGAGACCTGCCACTCAAACGTTGATTCAAATGAAAGGCCAATTGTTGAATGACACACAGGTCTACCTACCTCTGTAGTTCTTGGCTTGTCTCAGGAGGTTCACCCTCCCTGTCCTCCTTTACTCTCTCCATCCATTTACAGCCCCAGTGCCAGTCCCAGCTCACTCTCTCTCCTTGTCCTGTACTACCCTCTCGACCTCTGGGGTAAGCGATCGTCAGGAGAGACATGGGAGCAAAGCTGATACACACACATACCTGTTGAAACTGGAGGAGTACAATTAGCCAAACAACGTACACCTGCTCAAAACATAATAAGTTCTGCCCATATGACGAGCTCGATAAACTGGTTTTACTGGAAGATTTGTTTTATTTGACTGGGTACTGCCTTTTTCCCCTTTCCCACATTCCATCCAAAAAGGAATGTGTTCAACATGCTGATAACAATAGTGTGAAGGACAAACCCTGCTCCACCCAGGTACACCGGGTGCCTACAACACCACCTCCAAATGTTACCTCTTACAGTCCAAATCTCTTAAACATACAAACACTTTAATTATTATTAGCTCAAACCACATGAAAAACCAGTTGGAGTATTTATTCTGCTGAAAGAGAAGTTTTCAAATGGAAATGGACCCATGTAAAATCATTACTACCCAGTTAACTGAGGTAAAGTTTTTCTGCCTCTACTTGAATATGAAACATAACAAAATTCATGTTTTTTTAGAGACAGAAATGTTCTCATAACAATTTCTGTATACTCTGATGGTTACATCATTGATAAAGTGACAATATAAATACCTTAGTATTTGGGTAGATGAGAAATGTACATTTAAATATCATATGCAAAAGTCAGTTTTTTTTTTGTTTTTTTAAAGAAACAGCGCCACCTTTCCATTGTTTAGTAGGAACAGGGTGATTGAAGCAGTTTTTAAACCAATTTTGGATTATGGTGAAATAATCTACGGGCACACTTAAGCCCCTGGACTCTGTATACCACTCAGCCCTTAGATCTATTACAGGTGATAGTTATTAGTTACTATGGTCCTTATTATAAATGTTCCAGTGATTGGCTTATACTCTAGATCTCATGTGCCTTTTCTGAAATGGGAAAGTTAGCTTTCAGTTCCTGTGCCCCAAGCACCTGAAATAAACTTCAGTTCACCCTGAGGCTTAATGTATATCTACTGGGCAATTTAAAACCATGACCTTGAATCACTGTATTTCAGCTTGTAATTATTATTGATTTAATAGCCTGTGTTTTACCAACTATTTACATATTTGTATGTGTATGTTTCACTATCTTATTTTTACTTAATGTGCTATTGTTAAATCAATGTCATAAGTGAGGGCAACCTAAATCACTCTCCAGATTAAATAATCAATAATTAATTAATTAATTTAGCCAGCACAGCTTTTAAAGAGCTGTTAAACATGCTTCTTGTTTTCGAGGCTATGCTGCCATCTAGCAGTGGGAACAAGAAATAACATCCACACTAATTAAAACATTATTAACATATTAAAAAAAGTGTAATTAGAGGCATCACTTGCTTCCAAGTGCAACCCATTCATAATGAAACGAACAGAACACACAGTGTACAGATATAAAATAATTTAATTTCGCGGACATGGACAAAAGGACAAAATCACCTCCAACTATAGTTTAATCCTAATAATATTCCTGCTATACTTTGCATTGTACAAGTCATAGACCAATATGAGTCATTTTTTAATTGGCTTTATTTCAGTGTATTAACCTGTGAACTTATAGTATCCTGCAAATACTCTGTACTTTGAAAAAGTACCAAAAATACTAAAACATTAAGTTCCCTAAAGGGCGATTCATTAGTTTGACCCTTTAACTCCCTCCAACGGGGAAGTCAAAGAAAAGCAACACTGCGTCATACAGAGTGATTCAGTGCTCATGTAACTCCCAGAGACAACTTGCTGAGTGACATTTCCTACTGTTTTTCTCTGTCTTTAAAGTGTGACAAATTACTTTACCATAAATTACTTTACTAAAAAAAGCACTTGCACTATTTTTTCACAGGTTAATACACTGAAATGAGTCCAATTCAGCCTTACACACGGTATCATGTCAAACTTCTAAGCTGTTCAGTTGCAAACCCATCATGCTATCCATAAATATCTCTGTCACACTTAATTATGTATTTCAATACTCAGATATTTGGATTTTTTTGTCATTTGTCTTCAAAGTTGTGAGGAAAAGATTATGTATTTGGCTTTAAGCTTCTATAAAATTATCAGTTCAAGTGCTTATCATAATTTTGCTGGTTGCAGCTTCTCTGGTTTCAAAAGGGAACTTGATGAAAAAACATGTTTTAGGAGAAATCATTTTTAAAAACTCAAACTTCAAGTCAAAATGCATGTTGCCCACTTAATAAACGTGTACTCTAAAGACATTCAATATGTGATGATTTCATTTTAGATATGTAAAAAAGGAAAGAAGAAAAAAAGAAGAATGATCAGCTTCAGGTCAACTGCATTCATGTGAAATCCTTGTAAAACCAAAGAAATGCAAAACATTCATGCAAAACATGGAGAAGTGGAACTCATTAAGAGTTTCTTTTCCGTATTTTACAATAAAAACATATTTTTGTGGTTTTGACAACAAAACAAAAAAAAGTCAAATCATTCTGAAATTTGGGGAAGTCAAGATGAACCAGTGTGTGAATTAAAAAAAAAAAAGATGTCCTTAAAAGTTCATTAATTGAAGTATGAAATGTCAGAAACAATAACCCATAATAGAGCAGATTGTGTGTTGGGCTCTCCAACTGAGAAAGGCAACTGCAGGATTTCTATACTTTTTTTTGTATTTCTCAGTTCTGACCTTCATTAACAAATACTGTACTTGGCGAGAAATTGCTGTAGCTTGACATTGATGTAAAATGGGCACTCTCGGATATGTAAAAGAACTTGCCAACAAAACTTTTGCAACTCAAACAGTAGAAGCTTGAGACAATCAACTTCATCATTTTCGAGACTGTCCAGACTTGCACATACATTTGATATAATATTCCTCTTCCAGTTTCAATGAAAATGTTATTGAAAAACTTTGCTTTCCAAAGTGTTCAGTTGAAGTTTTTTATGTTATGCATGTTCTGTTCAAAGTCAAAACTTCACATTTTTTAATTTATTTTTGTCACAAACTTCTAGCAGCTTGCAAAAACCAACAGTCCATACAACATATTAACACTTTACAGACACATAAAACTGTGCTGGTCATCTATTCATCCCCTTTATAACTCTGTATGTATACAAGTCTCCATGTATCCATGTGCGTATGACTGTATATTTTGTTCGTTTATGTGCGTACAAGCTGCTGAGGACTACATGCAGGATCAGTCTGTGGGGTCTGCACCAGGTTCGCAGGAGATCATCACTGAGCAGCTCAGGGTTTTGTGATGTGAACTTCACTAGTACCGCTGCCGTTGGTGGTTGTGGTGATGATGTACTGCGTGGTGCCTTGCTGATTGCTCGGCTGCTGCTCCAGATGTTCAGCGTGGCCCTGGGTTGTGTTCGGAGGAGCCGTCTGTTTGGTGTCCAGCTCGGTCTGACCCTCAGAGATAACATAGTGTGTCTGCAGGATGGGGATGAGAACGTCTTTAGTTTCAACAACAAATAAAGGCCCAATAATAACCTATCAGGATCAGCTTCTGCTACTTTCTTTTATATTTAACTCACATCTGACAACTGACACGTTTCTAAAAGATGTGTGCACAGAAGAATATGTTTGCAAAAGAAATAAACATTAAAGTGAGACATTACAGGTGTGATAGAGAGGAGCCACATCATTTGATCAAAAGCCACATATAACTGAGTTTGACAATAACTTAAGAGTTACAATAAGTATATAATTTAAATGAATACACAGAATAAAAAAGCTTCTGGTGTGAAGCAGACCCTTTTTTCTGTATATGAATTCATCAACCTCAGATCTACATATTGTAACAGGAATATGACAAATTTCAATGCATTTAAATATTCATTCACTCAAGCTTTATTTAAACTCAAGAATACACTAGTATACACTAGTAGAGTAGTTAAACTAATTTCCAGTGTCACTGAGTGATTACAGTAATCAAAGATAACAGTATGGCAATAATTAGAATTTAATATACACTACCGTTCAAAAGTTTGGGGTCACATTGAAATGTCCTTATTTTTGAAGGAAAAGCACTGTACTTTTCAATGAAGATAACTTTAAACTAGTCTTAACTTTAAAGAAATACACTCTATACATTGCTAATGTGGTAAATGACTATTCTAGCTGCAAATGTCTGGTTTTTGGTGCAATATCTACATAGGTGTATAGAGGCCCATTTCCAGCAACTATCACTCCAGTGTTCTAATGGTACAATGTGTTTGCTCATTGGCTCAGAAGGCTAATTGATGATTAGAAAACCCTTCTGCAATCATGGTAACACATTTGAAAACAGTTTAGTTCGTTACAGAAGCTACAAAACTGACCTTCCTTTGAGCAGATTGAGTTTCTGGAGCATCACATTTGTGGGGTCAATTAAACGCTCAAAATGGCCAGAAAAAGAGAACTTTCATCTGAATCTCGACAGTCTATTCTTGTTCTTAGAAATGAAGGCTATTCCATGCGAGAAATTGCTAAGAAATTGAAGATTTCCTACAACGGTGTGTACTACTCCCTTCAGAGGACAGCACAAACAGGCTCTAACCAGAGTAGAAAAAGAAGTGGGAGGCCGCGTTGCACAACTGAGCAAGAAGATAAGTACATTAGAGTCTCTAGTTTGAGAAACAGACGCCTCACAGGTCCCCAACTGGCATCTTCATTAAATAGTACCCGCAAAACACCAGTGTCAACATCTACAGTGAAGAGGCGGCTGCGGGATTCTGGGCTTCAGGGCAGAGTGGCAAAGAAAAAGCCATATCTGAGACTGGCCAATAAAAGAAAAAGAATAAGATGGGCAAAAGAACACAGACATTGGACAGAGGAAGACTGGAAAAAAGTGTTGTGGACGGATGAATCCAAGTTTGAGGTGTTTGGATCACAAAGAAGAACGTTTGTGAGACGCAGAACAAATGAAAAGATGCTGGAAGAATGCCTGACGCCATCTGTTAAGCATGGTGGAGGTAATGTGATGGTCTGGGGTTGCTTTGGTGCTGGTAAGGTGGGAGATTTGTACAGGGTAAAAGGGATTCTGAATAAGGAAGGCTATCACTCCATTTTGCAACGCCATGCCATACCCAGTGGACAGCGCTTGATTGGAGCCAATTTCATCCTACAACAGGACAATGACCCTAAACACACCTCCAAATTGTGCAAGAACTATTTAGAGCAGAAGCAGGCAGCTGGTATTCTATCGGTAATGGAGTGGCCAGCGCAGTCACCAGATCTGAACCCCATTGAGCTGTTGTGGGAGCAGCTTGACCGTATGGTACGCAAGAAGTGCCCATCCAACCAATCCAACTTGTGGGAGCTGCTTCTGGAAGCGTGGGGTGCAATTTCTCCAGATTACCTCAACAAATTAACAGCTAGAATGCCAAAGGTCTGCAATGCTGTAATTGCTGCAAATGGAGGATTCTTTGACGAAAGCAAAGTTTGATGTAAAAAAAATCTTATTTCAAATACAAATCATTATTTCTAACCTTGTCAATGTCTTGACTCTATTTTCTATTCATTTCACAACGTATGGTGGTGAATAAGTGTAACTTTTCATGGAAAACACAAAATTGTTTGGGTGACCCCAAACTTTTGAACGGCAGTGTAAGTACAGTGTAAATCCCAAACTTCATTATTTACTCTATATCCATGTCATTTAGTTTCTAACACATCTAAAAATGTGGCTTCATGTGACATTAAGACATTCATTTGATCTTTCAAGATATGTTGACACTTTCAGCCGCAGTGTGAACCTCACCTATCACAATTTGGGTAAAGCGGGTGAAGGTGATTGTCTAAACCACAGTTAATGGTATTGATCATTTTTGCCTCACGGCAGGTATCAGTCAGCATCCACTCACCGTTTTCACTTGGTTGCTGTTGACTCCAGACACAGGTGTGCTGGCCTCAGCTATCACATACTGCGCATGAGGCAGAGCCATCATCTGGATCTCAGATGCTGCAGTGGTGAGAGGTTGACATATTAATCTGACAACAGTAAAAAACTAAAAGAGACTGATTGGATGATATGGGAGCACTTTTTGGGACTCACAGTAGCCTCGGTAGTTCCAGTTCCCAGGTATGTAAGCGTGCTGCACAGTGCCCTGCTGCTGCTGCTGCTGCTGCTGCTGTTGTTGCTGCTGCTGCTGAGTGCTGCTGGTCTGGAGGGTGTGGCTCTGAGCCAAAGTTACGGGGGTCAGCTGGGTGGGGCTCAGCTCCTGACTCGCCTGTTGAGACGTGGGGCTCAGGGGCTGACCAGTAACCTGAAAGAGAGAGAAAAGGTGGTTGTATTATTTGGTTTTAAGGAAAATATTATGGAGATAAGCCCAAGCCCTGACGTCCGGAACACCGTAAAGTTTCTGAAATCACTCCCTATTTACTATATAGTGCACTACATTTATCCTCTGCCATTTTATTTGAGTGTCCTAATGTGGCTTGTGCTAATATATCCACTACATAGTGCCCTTAAATACTAGTAGTGTCCATGGCATGTACACTACTTTTTGCTAACAATCCCAAAATGCAATGCCCACATTTTAAAGATGTGACAACTACCATCGCGCAAATCTACAGTACTGAATGAGTGAATAAGGGAGTGATTTTGGACACAGCCATAGAGATTCATTGAGCCTCTTTGATAGAACACGACTTAACTTGTCTTATATATAAATAATCCAAGTTATTCATCGACCTAACCTCAGAGGCAAAATAATGAGGATTTACCGGCGTGGCACCTTGTCCAGTGCCTGAGGGTTCGGTGACCTGGATGTGCTGTACCTGGATTGAGTGCTGGCTGTAACCGTGAGGATCGTGAAGTTGGCTCACATCAACTGTCGGGTGCTGGGAATGTGGCGAGGAGGCCTGTAAAACACGGTAAATTCACCTTAATCCACCATGGGAAATATTCAGTATGTCACTCAAAAAACTATAAGCAAACTGAGAATTTAATGTCTTGTCCACCAGCTGCAATATTTAGACCACACATAAAATGCTCAAAAAACAGCAATTACGAGAAATGAAGGGTAGTTTGCCAGCTGAACTGCCTTAAGTCAGACCTATAAGCCAAAGCAGTAATTGTATGGTGGTTGGTGGTTATTTCCAACCATACCTATGTACTTTAAAGCCTTTTAGCAAACCACATGATCTCTTCACAAATACAGCGGTCTTATAAGTGATTACGTTTGGCCACATGAGAGGAGAAAGAAGTTGCAAAGTTGTCGGTTTGGATTGCGGAAAGCTTCGAACATTATATTTGTGAATGAGAAAGAAAAAAAGAAAAGCTCTCCTTTCCTACTGCCTCTGTAGTTTACATTCTGAGCTATCAGAGAGAGTAATTATGATTGTGAGGCAGGATGTTATTGAGATGCTCCATCAGTTTTTAATAGATGCATAAAGGTTTAAAATCCTGGAGCTTACCGGAGCCACCTGCACCACCTGCAGCTGAATGTGCTGCGGTTGGGACAGACTGCCTCCTGCCTGGGAGACTGGGATGTACTGGATCCTCTGGTAGTCTCCCTGCGCTGTTCGGTAGTCTGTTGTCAGCGTCTGCGAGAGCTCCGTCATGGCTTGCGTCAGCAGATCTGTGGTCTTTGGAGGAAAGGAATTATACAGTTTATATCATATATACAATATCTGGTGTATATTAGTTGGACTTTATTCTTTCCATGGAAGATACTGGGTCACTTCTTAAAAAATAACTTCTTATTATATTTACACTGCATATTGTTGAGTGTGGGACACATTTTGTGTATTTTCACTTTAATAACAGAAAAAGGACTGAGCTAATGAAGAGAGATGTGGATCACATGAGACACATGACCCAGGATACATTAAAATCTGGACTGTCACACTTACATATGAGTGCGGGATTTGTAACCCCAGCAGTCCTTTACTGCATTATGTGCCTTTGTTCTTTCATAATGTTGCTTTTAGTTTTTTATTTAATGTAATAATAACATTCATGGTAAGGTGTTACACATTCTGGATAGAAATCCTCACAGTATTTGTTCTCAGCAGTGTTTGTATGTGTAAAGTATTCTTTCTTACCACTACAGCCTCAGTTGTGGTGCCGTCTGCACTGATGACTGCAGGAGCGCTGCTGATTACAGCTGTTGTTAGAGGAGCCTGGATGGTGTTGGCGAGCTGAGCAAACTCTGGATGCTTCTTCCTGATGTGCTGCACCATCTTAGTCTGATATACAAGCACACAAAATTATTTCTGTTTCTGTTTATTATCAATAACCTAGAACAAGAAACCTGTATAAATGCAGTCAATCTCTGTGTGTTTAGACAGATTTCCATCGAGGTGGAATATGTTCTCTTAACAGAGCTTCATACGGACCTTGCTGCTGTATTGTTTGGCGCAGTGTGGGCAGCAGACGGGTGCGGAGGCGATGGTACCAGTCAGCTGGGTGTGTGTGCTCAGCATGGGATCTGGCTCACCGGGAGCAGCTGGACGTAACTTACGGATGCTGGGAGGTAATTCTGCCCCAGGATGGTTCTTCAGTATGTGAGCTTTCCTTTTACTGGCACTCTTATATACCTGCACAGAGATCAGTGATTAAAGGTGTTTAAAATGAACAAAGGAACTCTGAATGTAACAGGAAGGGGACAAACTAACCTTGTCACAATACTGACAGAAGTAGTCCCTGTTGGGCTTGATAATTGGCAGCGTTAGCTCAGGCACATCATCAATACGCATCTCCGGGTGACGCTTGGACAAATGATTAACCTGCAAGGAGAAAGAAAAATTAAAGTGTACTCAAATACAAGCTCAACAAATAAAAAGTTTCCCCTGAGGTTGGTGCTCACCAGCATTCCTCTGCGTCTGAACCCCATCATGCATACTCTGCATTTGAACACGAAGCTCTCGAAGTCTGTGGTGGGCACCTTCAGTTTGAGGGTTTTGGAACGGTGCACCCGGTCGGCCTTCTTGGCCTCTCTGTCAGGATTGTGCATGCGCTGCATGTGCTCCCGCAGTTTATCTTTCCTCTTTAAGTCACAGAAAAAAATTGTTACAGACACACATATCTAAATACAAACTTTACTATATTTTAATGACTTAAATATATTGTATGCTTCATTTGATACATCAGATATCTCCACTGAATGTAACTTAATTAGGCAACTACTTGACTGTGGCCAGCCCTCGGTCATAACAGCTGAAGAGGTTTGTAGAACCTATAAAAAGATCAATCCAGGAAAGGCAGCTGATCCTGAAAGGTAACAACCTAACCCTGTGTTTGGGGCATGGAACATGGTCACAAAAAAATATCAAAACCATCTGTTTTAAATGATTATTGACCAGTTGCTTTAACATCAGCTGAATTGAAGAGCCTAGAGAGGATTGTTTGGTGTAAACCATGTCCTCAGGGAAGAACAACATGATCTTGACCCTTTACAATTTGCTTATAGGAACAGGAGGAGTTTGGATGCTCTTTCATATATGCTGCATAATATTTATTTTAATCTTGATTGGCCCAAATGATACGCAGTGAAAACTGTGAAGTCATCTTACCTTGAATTGTTTGCCACACGTTGAGCACAGGAAGTCTTTGCGATCAGAGTGTCGTAACATGTGCAACCGCAGCTTGTCAGGCCGGCAGAAAGCCTTTTCACAGTCTGGGCACTTGAAGATCTTCTCTGAATGGAAGCAGCGGATATGCTTCTTCACCTGAACGAAGAGAAAAACCTTGTAGTCTGAAAACTGAGAATATATATGATAATTTACTACTGTAAACCAGATTGGTTCTGTGTTCAGGTCTAACTGGGAAATCCCCTTGAAAGCTACTGTAAAATCTGCGTTACAATTAAGAGGCAATTAGTGTCGTTTCTGTTCCAGTTATTAAATACATTTATTTTTCATCTGAATTTCATTGATAAAAAATTATGTTTATTTCTTTAAAATTTGAATTTTATATACCAATTATTATGTTGTATAACACTGTTTAGCTGCTCTCTAATCACTGTATATTCCTGTAGAAGAATTTCTTTACTTACCTGGATGAAGTCAGTAAAAGTCTTCTTACAGGAGGGACAGGTGAAGCAACCTTCCACTGCATGCACCCCTACGTGGTCTTTGAGCAAGTCCAGCCTATCAAAAGTTTCTGGACATAGGAGACACGCGTAGGAGCGGTTCTCTGTGTGCAACAGCAAATGATCCTCCAGGGCCGAGTCACTCATGAAACTCTTGCTGCAAAGGTGGCAGGAGAAGGCGTAGGCTTCCCTGCCGTGGACGCGCAGGTGCAGATCCAGCTTCTCTTTGTCCCGGAAGGCCTTGCCACAGTGGGTGCATTTAAAAGGACGGAAACTCTTCCTGATGAAAAGGTGCTGTAGCGCTGCGTTCTGAGACGGAGAGAGAGAGAGAGAGAGAGAGAGAGATGAACAATTAGCAGAAAAATCTAAAGTGTTTTCTGGCATGGATCTGCTGAGACACTGGAAGAGGCTGACAGATGCAATTGAGTGTGCAGCAGGGGGGCATATCCTGAAATGTCACATGAACATTAACACCGTGGACAATGACAAAAGGAGTCTTTGACTTAATGTTTTTCTGACATTCTCCAGGTGCCACCTACCTGCACATCCATCTTTGAGGGAAGCGCATATTGAGGAAGAGAGACACACAGTTGAGAAGACCCCAAATAACAACAATCTAAAACACTTTTGCATTTCAGTGAGAACAGTGAGCATACTCTGACCGTCTTACCCGTATCCTTTTAGCACGGCGCATGTCCTGAGATGTGAGGTGGGCGTCTGATTGGCTGCTCTGTGCGGGGTCTTCCTTTAGTGGAACAGGCAGATCCATGCTGGAGGGAGGTGTGACTGACTCTGGGACTGGTTCCCCTGCAGCAGGTACAATCGGACCCTCTGCCTCAGTCCCAGCATCCGGTTCTGGCTCCACTACCTTTATCCCATTCTGAGCTGCCTCTACTCGCTCCTCCAGCGGCTGCTTCTCTGTCAGTTCCAGCATCTCCTGAAAAAAAAAAAAAAAAGATAATTCAGTGAAAAATTTAGTAGCATATCTCAAATATGCTGGTAGATGTTCTTTTCAAGCAAATATTACAACACTTCAATGGTTTCAGGTTCTCAAAGGTGAGATTTTGCTACTTATTCTTCTTCAGTTAGCTGCAGAAAACAAGACATCTGAAGACATCACGTTTAAGTCCGTGAAACTAGGATGGACATTTTTGACAGTTTTCTACCATATACCAATTAATTGCTTAATTGATCAAATAATCAACAGATCTATTTATTAAGAGTCAATATTTTTGAGAATGTCTCATGAATCTTTGTTATATTTTTAAATTGACCAAGTATATATCATTAATAATATGTCCCTTACTGTTGTTTTGTCCCCACCAGCTTCTACTGGAGGATCCAAACGTATAAATTTAGGTGGCCGTCCTGGTCTTCGTCCTGTTCCAAATCTCTTCCTGCCTCTTCCTCGACCTCGGCCTCTGGATCTACGAGGGGCAGACACAGCGAACATGTCATATGGGCTCCAATGTGGTAAAGAGGTGAGGACATAAGAAGTGGTGAGATGAAAAGGATTTTACCTCGGAACAGAGTTTAACTTGTCGTCATGCATGTTGAGATGTTGCTGCAGTTGTTCGGAGCTCACGAAGCGGCGGTTACACTCATAACAAGGCCAGTTCTTCTCTTGCTCGCGCAGCACTGAGAGTAAAACAGAGTGAGGGCCAGAATCAACCACTGCTACCAACACCTACTACTGTTGTGATATTTTGTAATGAGACATATGTTATTAGTGCTGATATTAACTAAAAAAAGAGTCATCACCTTTTCTCTCTTCTTCTGTAACATCATGAATCTTCTGATTTACAAACTCTGCATATGATGCAGCATACCACACCTGTGGAAAGAAATATCGATTAAAAACAAGTACTTTTTATTCAAATATCCCTTATATATTGGCTTCTGAGAAAATTAGCTCTTCTAAAGTAACCTAATTGAACTTTTTCACCAGCTAGTCACTAACTTTGCCATTTGGTGAAAATCGTACAATCCAGTACCTCACACAAAGGACTTACCTTTAGCTCTTGTTTTGGTTGGATGTTCTTGATGGTCGTGTAGAAGATTTCTGAGCCGTACTGATAGGCCACCAGGTTCTGCTCCAGGTGGTTCTGTGCAGGCCTCACAAACATCATCCAGTTACAGCTGTCCTCATCAGAAAGGTCCAACCATGTGTCGTCAGACTTCTCTCCATCTTTCTCTGCATCCAGCATGCACAGCTGAGGCAGCAAGAACAAAAGGTTTAGAGATTAGACTGGAAGAGTGCAATCTTTGATTTTACATACTTAGTTTTTACTTACTCAGCAATTTCCTATTCTCATTCACAAGAATATTTCTTTTTTTTTCTACTGATGGGACAAACTCTGCCCACTTTTCTACTGAATTTTTATAAAGTAACAGTAGTAAGTAATAGTCACTCTTATTACTTTACACCAAATGTAAAGTGAGAGAAAGACAGATGGGATTTTGTAGATTCAACCTTTTTCCTTCTGTGATGCATTGCTCTACCTATGGCATACAGTATTTAATGAGTAGGCCAAAAGCTACAAGGTTAAAACGTGATTCTCGCTTATTGTGACACATACCACATAATCACAACATCTGCAGTTTGATTCCAGCTGTAGGACTTGGCTGCATGTCACACCCCTCTCTTTATACTCGTTTCTAGTCTCTCTACACCTTCAGCCATCTAAAAAAGCTTAAAAGTGAAATGAGTGAGGCAGAGCGTTGACTTACTTTTAAGTGAATGTAGTGATCCTGCATTTCGCTCTGAGGAACCAGGGGTCCCTCCACAGGTCCAAACTGAGTGCGCTTCGGGATGCGTCTCTTGGAGAACACCCCGCCCAGGAAGCGATCGATGTACAGGACCAGAGGCAGACTGGCCCGAGCCTTGGACATCACCGGTCGGTTGGGGATGGGATGAAGGGCCCCGTGCTTCAGACACACAGAGGGGTTGGAGTTATTACACTCCTCGCACCCTGACAGGCCACAAAAAAGGAGAAATCAAGGAGACGGAAACACCAGACTGCAAATAAAACATTAAAATATGGAACTACTGTGGAGACTCAGAGAAAGACATCAGTGAGATGAGTATATTAAATAAACCATCATTTCCACAGAAAAAAGCTCATTGTTCAACATCTTCTGCTGTCTATAGTCTACATGAGTGACAGAGACTCCAGACAGACCAGACCACCGTTATTACAACTGTGGAGGACATTACTCACAGAGGCTGTGAGGGTTGAATGACTGAGGCGGACGAGGCTCCCAGTCATCCATCTCTGAGTCTTCTTCCTCTTCTTCGTCAGAGTCATCTGTGGAGTCTGTGGCCCCGAGGGGACTGGTTGGGGCGTCAGTGATGTCAGCCATGGAGGTGAGTGAATTGGACACTGACAGCTGCTCCTGTGTTTGTTTGATCATTGCACAGAGTTAATACTCACTCAATTGTTCTGTTATATACAGTAAAAATATTACAAAACTATATGTTGTTTTTTAATTACCTTCAAGGGATGTCAAAACAAAACTTTTTTTTTTGTGTGAAATTTCTTATTTTACGTAATGTTTGTGCAAAATGATAAGTAATATTTTGTTCTTTGTTTCTGAGGAACATTCACAGACATCAAAATCTAAAAATTGATGTTTCAGATAGTATTTTTTGTTTAATCATGTCATTATAGCACTGGATATATATTACAGTGTTAATATAAAATTAACTGCACCTAGTTAGACCACTTAGCAGCTGGAATAACAATACTTTTGCTTGAATGTGTTAACAAAGGGGAAAGCCATTATACAAACACATTATGATACAATTTTGTGCTTGTGTTAGCTTATGTTACCCCATTATATGCAGTCATGTGTGTTTAGACATGACTATAGAAATGCTATTCATTGGTTTGAAAGGGTAAACAAAAGCACGCAAACACTGTGTCTTCACCTGAGAAACTGGCTCCAGGATGGCTTGTGGAGCCTCTGCTACATTACTGAGAACATGCAGATTGGCAGCGTTCATGTTCTGTCCACTGGGCAGTAACACTGTGACCTACCAATGAGATGTTGCTTTATGATTGAATTAAAACAAGATATGATAAACAGCAAAGTAGCAGTGTGACAGTCTGGTAAAGTTACCTGTTGAGTTGTACCATCCTGCTGAATATAAGCCACCTGTGGCTGATCAGCAAACACAGTCTGAAAAAAAAATCAAGCAATGTTGTGAGCAAATCTTGCAGGACTAGGAGCATGTTGTGGATTTTACAGTTTAATTCATGTTTACTTTGTAGATTTATGAACAAAAATATGCAAAAAAAACTATATGTCATCTTCCCATCAAGGTTATGAGTGTCAGCTTAATGCTTAAATTCCAGCTACAAATATATATATATATCCGAAATAAGACTTGTTCTTACCTGAGTGCCATCTGCAGGGTGTATGTAGACCAGTGTGTGCTCTGCAGACTCTACTGAGGTATAGGAGTTCCCATCGGCCGTATACACCACCTGCTGCTGTCCCCGGTCGGGCTGATCTCCACTGTACACTATCTGGGCCACTGTGCCACCTTCAAAATGCACCTGCAACACATCAACATAGGATGGCTTTGAGCATTATTACAGCATTATTACAGTCCCTAGCTGTGAGAAGCCACTGATATATTTTCCATTAGATTGCAACATATGATGGAGATTTTTTCTTCTTTTCAAGTCAAATTGGTGAGTAAGGAAACCATTTCAAATTCTGCGACCTTAAACAACAGGGGTGTGTTTTAAAATGTGGGATTCAGCAACACGGTAAGTGGACAAAGGTGAGTTTCCTGATCTGGTGAGTGTGTCCAAAGGATAAATTCCAGGGTGTAGGCTATTAAATGTGTAAATGACTCCAATAGAGCAATTCAGACAGTACAGCAGACCTGTGTGGGGTTGCCTGAATCAGTGTTAGCACCCTGACTCCAAACAGCGGAGGGCTCCTGTTTGGTCTCCATGGCAGCAGAGTGCCAGGCCTGTCACTTCACTCCTGAGACGATCAGGGACACCTGTAATATGCACAGATAGAGAGGATGGGGTCATTATAATGATAATAATGATGATAATAATAATAATAATAATAATAATAATAATAATAATTATAATTATAATAATAATAATAATAATGATGTAACATGGAGCTTATAACTAATTCCACAGTAATACATGGCCGGATAGTGGGTCAACAGAATCATACAGAATGATATTGAATGTAGATATGGTCTAAAATCTCTCCATAAATGAATACTAAAGTTAGCATAGAGCTTTATCAAAGCCACATTTATATACTTGACTTATCTTTGTGGTGACAAGCTATTTGGCTGCAACAATGAGGCACTGCAGCAGCCATGTCTGAGCTGAATGGGGCTCATATTAAAACCACAAGTGTCATCTACAACTGAGATTTTATTTTATTTATTTTAATTTGAGAGGATCTCCAGAAACTGTGTTTTTGGCTCGTGCAAGCAGGCACAGGCAGGGACTTGCACGCCAAAATAAAAACCAGCATGTCACAGCAGTCGGGTGTGTGGAGAGAGCGGTCACACAGGACTCCCTCTCAGCGGGGAGTACGAGGGGAAACGCGGCCAACCTTTGCTAACGGGGCCGCCCGGGAAACGGTGTGCAAATACAAACGTGTGTCGGCACAGGAACCATGGCGAAAAAATGCCACACTGTGAACTCGTTTGGATATGTAGTAGGTATAATCAGTAATAAATTCAATCCCCCCCTATTTTAACCCCGCAGGTTCTCAGTCCCAACCGGACCATACCACAAAAACCAGCGCCGTAGAAACCCGGGCATTTACTGCACCGCAACATTAGCATTCCGGCCATTTAGTCCCAATGTAAGGCCGACCTTGGGAGCAAACATAACTTGTCACGCTCCACAACGTACACCATATACGGCTATATTTAAGAAGAGCCGTTTTGAAGCAATACAACCCCCGAATTATTTAAGTAAACCCACCCGTCCCCCCATCCTAGTTGAGCCCAGCCCTTCAAGTCGACTGTAGAACAAGGAAGAACAGGCTCCATTTTGGGTGGGACTACCAACGACAACAACCAACATCCGAAGAGACCCACGGAAAAAAACACATTTTTTTACCGGTACCTCTGCGCTCAAAGTAGACGCACATTTAATTTATATCTACAGAAAGACTTACAAGGAGTCGAGCTACACAACTGGCCGTAAAGCAATCCCTGGTTTTGTTAGATTTTGTGGAAAACGGACAAGTTGTTCTTACCTCAGAATGGTAGCTGCAGAGATGGCCGCATTACATATATTAACATAATCTGCCTAGCAACACGCAGGAGCCTCGCGTCCCATTGGTGGTTTATTTTACTATTGGACAAAAGTGAAACATTTTAAAACTTTATCAAAACTAAACAGCGTAGATACTAATCGGAAATGTATAATATTATGTTGAAAGTGTTCCGTTTTATAATTAGTGGGGTTTTATGTTTTTTTTGTAGTATAATGATGGATAATAATGGATTTTAGTCGCTTTCAGTAACAGCCAATCAGAATAAATTAAAACGGTAAATTATCCAATTAAATTAAACCTGAGTTACTTTAGTCCTCTACATTTAGGTAGCATTACCTGCTTAACCCAGCCTTACGTATATGAGTATTTTTTTTTTAATTTTAAATAAAACATTTAGAGTTTTCGGTTAAACATTTCATTGGAAGTAGTAGTTTTCACGTCTTCATTGACGCCGCCTTCACTAATTAAAAGTGTTGCATTAGCTCAGTATCACCACTAGAGTGAGGTGCAGTCATGGGGGTAAATCCTCTGTTTACTTGTATTTGATCAATAAACTTTCTTTAATAACTTAGTCAGTGTTTTGGAGGGTACTTTGGAAATGTAAAGGGTTACTGATTACTAGTTACCCTATTTAAAATGTAACAATTATTTTTTATTAATTTTCAATTACTTCATCAAAGTATAATAATTAGATCCTTAATTTCCTTCAGGATTAATAAAGTATTTATCTATCTATCTATCTATCTATCTATCGTACTTATTACATTTGATTACTTTTTGATGACTTTTCTAATTTTCTACTGAATGTTTTCAGCTGTTAGGGTAAGTGTACCAAGACCACCGAAATCCAAGTTCAGCTGTTTTTCATGGATACTGACATGATTTATGAAGGAGATTATTTCTTATGAAGTAAGATTTATCCCTCATTTAATTCATGTAGATGGAATATGAAATAAATATATTTTATGAAAAAAGTCAAAAGTCCGGCATGGGCTTAATTGGTATTTTTACACCATTTAAGCCCATGTGTGTTCAAAATAAGCCCATGTGTGTTCAAAATAAGCCCATGTCATGGTTTATTTACAAAATATGAAGAAAAAAATTGATTTTAAAGAATTAAAAACAGCAATATATGTATTCAGTAACATTTTTAATATTAAAAAATGAGGAAAAAACCCTCCTGAGCAAAATCTAAAAGGTCTGATTTCACCCTTTGTAATCATTAACATTTTCATAAGTAACTAACGGATTTCAGTTACATTTATTTTGTAATTAAAGTACATGCCCAATACATGTAACTAGTTTCTCCCCAATACTGTCAATAACTAAACAAGTAACGTGGATTTGAGCAACAAATATGAAATACATGTAAATGAATGGAAGGGGGGTTGTCTTATTTAATCTGTTATAAACAAGTCAAGTTTATAAAGAAAGAACATTGGATTGTTTCTGAGGTACTGGAGGGACTTTGCAATGATGCAGTTTAATCTTCCTTTTGTTCACAGGTTTTTTTACATTTTTTTGGAATTAACATAGAATACAACTCTGTGCTCTCATTTATGAAACAGTTTTTAATTATTATCAATATTACTGTGTATGTCAATCAGAGTATTATTCATAACGAGCATTAAAGCCTTACAAGTGTTTATCTTTTTAAAGATGCAGTGTGTAGAATTAACTGGCTTGTAGTGGAACAGACTATATTAAATATAATATTCATAAGTATGTTTTAATGAGTGTAACTAAGAATTGTTGTGTTTTTGCTACCTTATATTGACCCCTGTATATCTACACAGGAGCAGGTCCTCTTCCACTGAGGCCACCATGTTGCACCATCATGTTGCTACAGTAGCCCAGAACATACAAATAAAACATTAGAGAGGGGCTTTCACATTTTTAGAGACAGAGAGATATTCTGTTTGTTAGAATCTGCAACCTCACCGCTAAATGTCACTAAATCCTACATTCTGCACTTTTGAAAAAGCTCAAATTAAAAATGTTACTATTGCCAGTCTCCTGTCTTCGCCAGTGGTTATGGTGACTAACTACAACTGCGCTCAACTATTGTCAAAACAGACATGAGAGCAGATTAACTGCAACTGAAACTTTATTAACAAACCAGTGGTGTAGTTCTGCAGTGTACACTCATCTCAACCATGTATCAAGTGTAAAGGCAGATACAATTGCGAGGTGGGTTTTCGGTGGATATTTTTAAAAATAAAACTTCTGAAATAGATTCTTAGTTGTGCACTATGACCACTGGAGGGCCCTGAACACTCATGATTATATTAATGACAGCTATAATCTCCACAAGTCTAAAGGATGGGTTCACGATCTTTCAAGTCTATCTTAAAACAGTAGTCAGCATACTGAAAAAGGTTTTTCTTGCTGTAATCATTCTTCCTGTTCATACTGACCATTAGAAGATCCCTTCATAATGTGCTTACAATGTAAGTTATTGGGGACAAAATCCACAGTCCTCCCTCTGTGCAAAAATGTATTAAAAAATTTATCTGAAGCTAATATGAAGCTTCAGCCATCCATATGAGTCAAATCAAGTAGATATCTTTCAACGTTACAGTCTTTTTTAGTGCCAAAGTACCTCTCTTTGGTACTATACTTCCACCACAGCTCAACAGGGAAACACAAAGAGGGAATTTGATGCTGAAAAGACTGAAAATGTGGCAGATATCCACCTGATATGACCAATTCAGGCTGCTAAAGCCTTCATATAAGCTTCACATCTACTTTTAAATGACTGTGTGGACACACTATGGATTTTGTCCCCCATCACATATAATGTAAGCACATTATAGTATGAAGAGGAGAAATGATTACTTCTTTCTGGACACCTGATTGTTGTTTGCCACACTTACTAAAAATTGTTAATTATATCTTTTTATTAATTATAAAAAGGTTAATTATTCCCATATCTTCTCAAACTGTGAACTGTATGGAAAGTTTCTCTAATAAATCATTTTCAATCACAAGTAGGAGTACTGTGGAGACACTACTACTACTACTGTAGTGTACTGTAGTGTAGGGCTCTGTAGAGAGAAGTACCTCTAAAATAGAGCTTGACCTACCCTCACTGGACTATTTATTACCTAGGACTTAAAAATGAAATGAAATGAATTCTCTGCTTTGTTTTTTCCAGAGGCTTTTTTGTTTTTGTTTTTTGTTTTCTTACTGATGCACCTTAGGATCAAATTTATTACACATCACATGCACATTCAACTTGTTCTGACACGTTTAACGGCTGACGTCTCAAAAATTCAAAACCACTGCGAGTGCCCAGCCTGAAGGAAAAATAACATTTACAGGATCCTCTTTTTTTCAATAAGACATAAAAGAGAAATGCAAAAAGGCAATCTAGGGAGGAAAATAATTAGTTGGGGACGACATAACCAAACCCTAAAAAAAAAAGGCTGGTGGCATGTGTGTGTGCGTGTGTGTGTGTATGAAATTACCTTATTTATACATCCAACTGAACAAAGAAAATTAAGTCTTCATCCATCTTGGCGCCTTCAAACCAAAAGAAAAAAACCCTTTACTTTATAATTTGACCAGTTTTTCCTCTTGTGAAATCTTCATTGTCCATTTTTTAGTATATACAATGAAAGAAGAGAAGACTAATCCACAGTAAATCAAGATATCCAGTGAGTTTCTCTCTTAAAAGAAGCTATTCTGATCACATTATTTATAACTGCCAACAAACACAAGCAATGTTTTTTCCTCTTCTGCAGCAAAAATAGTACAAATAAACCTCAGATAGAAGCTCTGCTGCTTTAAAGGTTGTCAGAAATATTACAATCTGGAGTTGAGCGCTCTTTCTTCTACTTTTCCCTTTATCCTTTGCTATTCCAATATAAAATTACGTCAGCCAAGTATTGATTTATGTGAAATGAAACAATGCTCTCCTTGAAATGAATTGCAGGTACACAAAGTGAGCAGCTAAGAGCTTCACCTCAGACTGTGAATAATGAAGGACTTCATACACAGAACAACAAATGTGTTTATTTAATCATTTTATGAGTTACAACTTTTAGCCAGTTATGTATAAATAACACTAATTTGGGTGTAATGAATAAGGGGGAAAGTGTCACCTGATAATTTCAGAAATTGAAGTTTAAATGTTCTGATATTTGACTCAACCCTGGACAAGGTACAGTATTCACATCATTTACTGAGGTAAAAAGCAGCAATACTGCAAAGTACAAGGACTAAATTTCAAATAAAAGTCCTCAATTCATAAATGGTTTATTTACTAGTGGAATGTAATTAAGTACCTTTCAAGTACTGTGCATAAATACAAATCCGAGGTCCTTTAATCCTCTACTTCACTGCATTTCAGGCGCAACAGCAGTCGTTCAAACTGATGAATAAGAGTTTTATATGCAAAACATACCAGCATATAAAATATGATGCATTATGGAGATTAAACTGCATATAACATGGGTTAAAATATTCTATACCCGCTACATTAGTAAATTATTACTTCATGTCACATCAGTACATCAATTATTGCAATCAAATAATGAAATATGTAATTATATACCACTCATAGGGGCATTATTCTGCATAGTACTTAAACTTTACTGATAACACATTTTGAATTGAGAACTTTTATTTGTGATTGAATATTTTGTATCTTTTACTTGAATAAAGAATAATTACTGCACCACCATGCTTAATTATAAGTACAAAAACATCATCATATACTTGCATATAAAAAGAGTGCTGAGTAAAGGGGTTAAAGGACAGGTTCACATTTTTTCAATTGTGTCTTAAAACAACAGTCAGGAGCCCAAATTAACATTAAAGCTGTTTTTCTTGCTGTAATCATCCCTCCTTTTCATACTGACCATAAGAAGATCCCTTCATAAAGCAAATGAGTCAAATGAGTCAAATCTTGTAGATATCTTTCAACCCAAAGGTCTTTTAGCGCCATATGACTAACTTATACTCATATAAGCTTCAGATCAACTTTTAAATGCATAATTGCACAAAATGACTGAGTGAAGTCACTGTGGAGTGTGTCCCCCATCATTTACATTGGAAGTATATTATGAAGGGATCTTCTAATGGTGGAGAAATGATTACAGTGAGGAAAACTTATTTTAGTGTTCATGTGGACACCTTTTAAGACCTTTAAAATTACATTTTTCAGTTATTTTATTGGATATTTGTTGCTCATCTAGGCATGATTAAAACGAAGAGGTTGTAGTTGAGCTCACTTTAACTACTTTATAAACGGTTGGGTTGTTTAATCTATTAAAATGTGTCATATTTTAGAAACAGGCCATATTTGCTCTTCACCAGATCCTAAATGAAAAATCCAATAAGTATCACTATTAGCACAATATCTGTGACTCAAATTAGAAAAGTCTCATATTATAAGTAACTGTAAGGTATCTGGTTAGATAGACGATTATGAGAAATGATCTTTTAAAAGTCATGTTCAAGAACTAACAAGAAGAAGCTTACATTTAAATTGGGTTTATTTTATAGAAATAAGCAGTGCCTCTCTCTCAGCAGTGGGTTGCTGATTGTAGAGAGACAACATGTTTATCAGTGCTTGACTGTCCAGATGTAATTTACATGCATGCCGCTGCACATATCTTCAAACCCCTTCATGCAGCATATCCCAGTTTTCTTTGATTTATTACAGGTGACAGTTTTAGATCCATCACTGTATCGTCTATGAGAGAGTGGGGTGGACATTACTTACCACTCAAAAGGAACAACACTGTCTCATTTTTTATTTATAAAGCCATCCTAAATAAGCTACCGTTTTATTTATCATCACTCTTAAGACTTAGAAATATGGGATATTATATCCACTGTACTGTACCGTACCCATATGCTCCTGTTTTTCTTAATGTGTCTGTTTTTATCTCTGTGTAGCTGCACTTATATCACTGTCTTTTTCTTTATGTTCTTTTTGTATTTTATAGTTTGTCTTGTGCTTGTGTCGTATTTATGTATAGTAAAAAATTGTTTGTTTTTCTATATATCTACAGACAGGTGACAAATGGCATTTATTCTCTCTGAGCTCTACTGGAGGGATGAATACCATTCTTCCAAAAGATATTCTCTCATTTGGTGTTTTGATGATGGTGGTGGTGGAGAGCGCTGTCTAACACGTTGGTCCAAAATCTCCCTGAGGTGTTAAATTTGGTTGAGATCTGGTGACTGTAAAGGCCATAGCATATGATTCACATCATTTTCATACTCATCAAACCATTCAGTGACCCTTCCTGCCCTGTTGAGGGAGGCATTGTTATCCTGGAAGAGACCACTCCCATCAGGATAGAAATGTTTCATTATAGGACAACTTTATGTTGATTTGCAGTGACCTTTCCTTTTAAGGGGACAAGTGGACCCAAATCATCAATCAAAATCAAGCATTCAGACCTGTACTGTTATTTTCCATTAATTTGTGACCAGTCTGTAACTACTACTATGTTAAATCTTGAAACTATAATCTTAAAATAAATGTAATAAAGTAAAAATATATATACATTCGCTCTCAAACTATAGTAAAGATGTATAACATGGAAACTTACCTCAAGTTTACAGACTGTATCATTATTAGTTAAACAGAGCCCAGTGTAAATGGTGTTTTAGACAAGACAAGGCAAGTTTATTTGTACAGTACATTTTAAGAAGGCAAGTGCTTTACATATAACTATAAAGCATCAAGACATAATATAAAAAGCAACACGAGGCAATAAAAATACATTTAAATACAATGAAAAAGTATCAAATTTGAAATAAAAATGTAAAAAGTTGGATTAAGGTGTAGGGTGGGTGTTCAGAGGAGCCGGTCGCCTGGTGGCGCAGTGCGCTCTGCTGTGTGCGTAACAGGGGAACCAGAGGAGGGAGGAGGCAGCAGAGTCAGAGCAGCCGCGCCACAGACACAGTCCACATTTCCAGAGGAGACCGACGCGCAGTCCCCTCCAACATTTTCTCTCCGGCTCGGGTAACAAAACAAGAGGAGCAGGACTCGTCTCGTTCATCGGGACAGATTAACAGATTATTCCTAGGACTTGGTTTGCTGTTTATTCTCCCGGACACCCACATTTCCAATATAGCTCACAGGATATAAGTTATTTACAGTAGCATAACCCCAGAAGATGGGTTCAGTCCCAGCGATATCTGTCCTTATTTTGGGCATTGTGGTTCCAGCGCTGGCCGGCTATATTGAGGTATGTAAGTCTGAAATGTTTTATGTGATTTATGATGTTCCATGCTTGTCTGACTTGGCTTTAAACACCAGAGTGCTTTGCGCATGTTAAAGAAAAATCATTTCGGCCCATATTTTGCCCTCCCTACACATGAGGCATTTATGGCTAATCTCTGCTGATCTTCTAACCACATTTTATCTCGCTTGATGTGACTGTAAAAATTATTTATTAGGCTCTGACTACTTTTGGCACAGACGGATTTCCACACACACGTAGCGGAAATGATCAGATTTATTTTCTCGAGTCATAATGTGAGAATTTAAATAACAGGTTCCGTGTGTCTTAATAGTTTTACAGCCTTGAAGCGTGGTCATAAAGGCTGGAAAAATATATAGATCGTCTCAAATATGTATGAGCTTGCTTTCATGTCAGTCTCCACCTCATTATTGAGCACTGGTTACAGTTTGTTGGTGGGAGTTGAACAATATGGGGAAGGTGCTGTAACAGCAATGATACTAGCGGGGTTTGCTGCAGAGATCAAATGAAAGACAACTGGCGCTTTGTCAGGCCTTTGGGGACACACAGGACCTTTGAAATGGATCACAAATAATATACTGTCTGCTGTACTTGATAGTCATGTCCACCATGTGTGTCTGTGTGTATTATACTCTAATAAGAGAGAGGGACATCTTTAATCTTGGTATATAAACTCTAACCTCTCCTGTGTTGAACAGGATGGGCTCCTCTAACATCAGACCTGGTGATGCAGACAGGTGCCTGTCCTTAATCAACACTGTCTTTGAATGGCTTATTTTGACAGGTTGATCTGTAGCACAGTTTGAACCACTTAAATACCGCACAGAAGTCCATTTGTTGGATCCAAATGGCATTCATGTAGGTCCTCCTGTACAAACACACCCACTCACACATGCACATGCTCCATAACCTACCTGATGTCCCATTTTCCAGCTGCCTCACCGGTTATTGTCCACAGACACTGATGTCTGCAGTGTTAGACGTGTGTGTGTGTGTCATCGGATAACAATGCACCCATTTTAAGAGCAAACAGACCAAACACCCACCATCCCCTCAGAGGGTAAACACAAGTCCTCCTGCTCACTGTTGAAGCAAGCATGACAAAACATTTTAACAAGACGTCTCCTCCTGGCACCTTTGTGCGCTGTACAAAGTGGTTATCAGGGAATGTTTCTCTGTCCCGCATTTGCGACAAAACCTCAGCCATTTTGAGGCAGTATTGGCTGGCATTGTGTGGAGGGAAATAATGGTTATTATGTCCCCAACCAAATCTATGCTGCTGCACGTAGCTCTACAAAGACCTGTCTCCTCTGCAATGATTGCCTCCTCAGTCAACCTTCCTTACCACACAGACGTGCTGATCGATACTGTACAGACTCTCTTGAGATGATTAATGGATGAAATCAATGAATTTTCCTGATCAGTCAGGCAGATTAAATTGAGAAATTTATGGTGGCCGCTGTGCACCTTGACTGAGGGGCCCATGTTGAGGATTCCTGTGGTTTAATCAGGGCTGTCTTTGTTTTATACAGCATTTTTATTTGCAGTAAATCATCACATAGATAGAATGTAGAATTGCACCTGCAATGTTTGCCTCCAAATAGTGCCTGCAGGAAACCACTGACTGAAGTATTGAAGTGACAATAAACATGTGAGTTTACACAACTGTGCGCAGCTTTAAGGTCGAAAAATTGGAGAGAGCCAACCAAAACCCCAAAGTAATGACTATATAAATCTAAAATAGCATTTAAAGAAACACATTTTTAGTTAACTTAAACAAATGATTACACATCCACAAAGTCCTACTTTCTTCAAGCACCAATTTAAACATTTAAGTGCCTGTTTCTCGGCTTGGCCAGTAATGAAACCAAAGCTGTGTAGCCTTTTCCTGTGTGATTCTCAGTTGTTTGAACCATGTCAGTACTTGGACACCACTGGCTGCTGTGGAGTTGTTTGTCAGTGAAGCTGCTGGTGTGTGTAGACCGAGCCCTGCTGATGAGCTTTGTGGACACACTGAGGCAGATATTGCTGTGCCGTCATGCTGGCTGAACACGCTCCCCTGGACCTTGAGCTTGAATTTACGAGATGGAGAGTATCTCCTGCGAGACACACTCACCATCCAGGCCTCGGTGGTCAGAGACCGTTTATTCCCTCTCGTCCACCTCTCACCTTCCATTGTTCCTGCTCTCTTTGTGTATTGTGATTGTCGTTGCTGCAGAGCGGCCCTCTTGTTTCGCAGTTCCTCCTCTTTAAGTGTTTTGGGATTATCCAGATACTTCAGCTGTGTAAACGGTTTGCTTTTGTCAGATACCTGTGAGAGAGCCAGATTGTGGGCTTTTGTTTCTTCAGCTGTGTCCTCCCTCCTCCCTCTCATCTGAGCATTTCTGTGTCACAGGTTTTACACTCTGCTGTGGCTTCATAAAAGGAGTTTTACCCCAGTGATTTCTTGCTCTTTACTCTCTGTATCTTGCTTATAATTTAAAATCTTATTACATTAAAACTTTTTTTGTATCCAAAAAAAAGCGCAACATTCCAGATTTGATTTCAGTTTCACTTGCTTGTGGACAATCCAGAGTGAGCAGCTGTATCTTCTCTGGAGCTAATTTAGAAAAAAGACCCAGGCTAAAACCAAATAGCAGGTTTATCCAGAGAATTGCATTACACTGAGGTATTTGCTGATATTCCTCCAACTGGATTAGTGGAATACAGAATATCTGGAACAGTTAATGCATTGAGTACATTTCATTCTCAGTTGAGTTAAGCAAGAAGAGATTATCACAGCCATAAAACACAATGTGAACATGACAGTGTGTTATGTAACACAGCATCACATTTTTGGGCCTGTCACAAAATGGGGGGAAAATATATTGTTTTCCTTCCACCACTACTACTACTACTAGTATATCAACACGTCTTAATTCGAGGTAGGATTTAGCTACCATAGAAAAGCAGGCTGGCCTGTTTGCAAACATGTTTAAGTCAGAGTGGCCCTTGAGTAGTGGACAAGCAGATTCAATCCACAGAAGTGCAGAAATGCTAGATACTTGTGCACAGGGAGAGGTAATAAAAAAAGTCAGTTTCAGCATAACCAGAAGAAGAAAAAAAAAGACTGTGGTGCTGTGCTTATTGCTCTTTGGTTGCAGTCCTCTTGCAGCAGCATTTTTCCTCTTATCATCTAAAGTCTGTGTGCGTGTCTGACTGTGTGTGTTTGTAAGCAAGCGTTGATATTAAGGAGTGCTCCTGTGTGCTTCCATGCCTGTGTTTGCTCTCGATATGGGCTGATAGTGAACAATTGCATGTGAATGAATGCTCCCAGTTGGCTGTGATTGTCAGGGCGGGTGCTATGGAGCCGTCCGTTAACAGGGCTGAATAATTCCCTATGAGGGTCTTTTGTTTGCCCCTGAATAGCCGGGACAGCCCAGGGTGTCGTTGCTATACAAAGATGATCAAGATACAGAGGAGAGATGAGAGCAGAGGCAGACTGCTGCCGATGTTTCACGCCTGAAAAAGCCCCAAAACAACAATCAGTATCACTTGCATTTGATAATGATCTCTCAATACATCGTTGTGGGTGGCAGAGTACTGTTAAAGTCTTGGGTGAGCAGTTTCTTCTCTGTCTTCTAAGCTGTAAAGAGTGCCTCTTTGACCTCCACGTTCTGCCACGTCAATCAAGTTGAAGGCATGTGCTCCATCAGCCGAGAATCCACCTCACTCGTCCTTGAATTTGTAGATTAGCGCGTAAAACCTTTGCTTTCAATTCTTGGGACAGCCCCCGTATCCCTGCGAATCCTCTTAGTGACAAGAAACACTGGGTGCTTATAGATCTGCAAAGGGAAAGGTACTAATCCCAGAGCCCTACCCTTCTCTGCCTGCTCATACGCTCAGTCAGTTTACTCCCCCACTCTCCCACTCACTCAGTCAAATCTTCATTTCTACGCCCTGCAGAGGCAAACCACCTTCAAAGTTGCACAGAAAAGCAGTGAGTCACCTGTGTGTAATATCAGCGATGTCGGCCGATTATTAGTCTGATCTGTGCTCCGTGGCCCTGTTCAAACCTTGCATCAATATGCGTCGTGGGTGATCTGATCATAAGTGGACACCTGTCATTAATATGCGTCTCCACATGTGTCTCGAGTGACTTGTGCTTCGATCTCACCTCCCCACTCTATATGCAAATAAACACATATAATAGACACATAAATTTCCATTTGGAGACCAAATGCCTTTGTTGTTTCTTCCCCTGCCTAGACTGCTGGAAATTAAAAGAAGTTTGCAAAATCTTAGTGTGCAACACTCTTCAGCCACATTTTTTCATGTGTACTCCATCCACAAATATCCATTTTGCTTGTTGATGTGGCTTCTTTTTGATGTTTTGCACTTTACTTCAATTTGACGCTGTTGCTGCACAAATGATTATGTACCTTCACCTATGCAGAGGACATCCATTTACACATTACTAAAAAAACGTGGCTAAATGCGGCCCAAGATGCATTTTCATGCCAGGTGTCAACAAGGCCTATGACTAACAGTAGGGATATCTAATTGAATCTAAGCCCTCATTCTCCATCCTTTCATTTCCTTAGAGATACCTTCCTGCCACTTGCTTCATCTACAGTTTTTTTTTTTATCTCCGTCTGTTTCTCCATCTTCCTTTCACCGCCTTGGCTGTTTCTTCCTTCCAAGCCCGTGCATGTCTCCTGGAGCGATTCCATCGACAGACACACTCTCAGCTCATCCCGGGGATTTAAATAGAGAAGCCTCATCAGGCGAGCCTTGTTCTCACGATGCCAGGCTTTGTCTCCCAGTCTCTGCGTACGCTCTAATTATCCCAAGTGAGCAGAGTTGCCTCCTTTTTTTTGCAACTGGAAATGTGTGTTTGTGTGTCTGTGTATGCCTTCAAAATATGTGTGTGTGTGTGTGTGTGTGTGTGTTTGCGCTGGAATCCTCTTACAGCCCAGCTCATCACATATTTAGTCAGTTTTTCTCAGTGAGAGATCCTGGGCGGTGGGGACTTGGCGCGGAGTGAGTGGGTTCAAATAGACACACTCATGGCTGCACATCGCTTAAGTTGCACCAAGCCTTCTGCCATATGTAGGCCAATATGCACAACCCTGACAATCCTACTCATGTACACAGAGCCAAGGTGAACGCCACTACACCTGAGTCTGAGTGGTTTCAACAATAGCCAGGCACCTAACGGCTGCATGAGAATTCCTTTTGTCAGTTTATATGCCAGAGTGCTCAGGAATGCATAGCCTGAAGTGCAAACGGCTTGCTGTATTGTGCTGTGAGCGCCTCTCTTCCTGTAATAGTGCTGAGAGTGACTCTACACTCTGGCAAGTTCAGTAGACAAAAACATCCCCCTTTAATCCCTTTTGAAAGGAGCTCAGCCATTTTAGACTTTATGTTTTAATGTATTTTCTGATTGAGAATGAGTAGGCAGTCATCGTAGGTGGGTTAAACCCTGTCACCCCTTTCTGCTCTGCCTCTGTTTGTGTGTGTGTCCCTATGGCTCTGTGACTCACTCTCGCTGCTTGGGTTTTTCTTCCCATTAATAAAATATTTAGCGGTCTATCTATGAGTTATAGTGCACTTGTATCTCTGCCTATGGCCCCCCCCCCCCCCCCCCGTCTGTCTCTTCCTCGGTCCCTGTCTGTCCATATGTGAGGAAGTTTGTGCCTGCTGTCCCCTCCTTGTCTTACCCAGGTATGTACCTCTCATTTTTATAAGATCAGTGAGTCATCCACAGGCTCGAGCGAGGCCTGTGCACTGATTTGTATGCCTTTTTTTCTGCGTGCACAAACTAAAATAGAATGAAATCAGGCATCTAAGAATAAAATATCCAGTTTAACTGTGTGGCAACCATTATTTCCCACTTTTTGCATGCTCAACTGCACCAGAAAAGAACGAATGTAAGAGAATAAATTACTCAAGGGCTGTTTTTAAAAAAAAATGTGCGTGTATATGTGTGTGTCTGTCCTTTTCTCTGGATATGCATGCAGCATGCTAGGAGGCAACTTTTTGATGTTTTTTTTGTGTCTTGGCATCACATTCGGCATCCTTCAGGACAGGATTGAGGACAGTCACAGCCACAGTGTCTTTTTATGGTGCTTGTTTTTTTTTGTGGTGATTTGAAAAGCCATAAAAATTCCTGTTTGATAAGGTTTATGTTTAACTTATCTGCATTGCCAGGTATGAGCACTGAGTGGCCACAGTTTTATAACTGGAAGAGAAGGGAAGGTGGTGTGTGTGTGTGTGTGTGTGTGTGTGTGTGTGTGTGTGTGTGTGTGTGTGTGTGTGTGTGTGTGTGTGTGTGTGTGTGTGTGTGTGTGTGTGTGTGTGTGTGTGTGTGTGTGTGTGTGTGTGTGTGTGTGTGTGTGTGTGTGTTTGGTGTGTGTGTGTGTGTGTTGTGCTTTTGCCTTGATAAGTTGGCTGGATGACTGGCAGGCTGCCTTGCTGCTGAGCAATGCTGCACAAATACTCTTTCCACTGCCAGGGAAAACAGAGCATGTTAGTTCCAGTTCCCTCCCTGTCCGTTTCTCTGCTTCCTGAGCTTCCTTCATATCTATCCCCTCTTTCCCCCCTGCCTGTTATGGAAATGGTATCATCCAGACTGGAACCAAGGGCGGCAAGGAGTCCATCCTGTCTTTTTTTTAAATATTTTTTTTAAGTTTATCCTTTTTCTTCCTCAGGAGAGAGGGGGGAAATTAAAATGTCAGAGCGGTAAGAGATAGAAGCAGTGCAGTGTAACTGTATACCCCCAGAGAGAGAGGCCTGTGCTTCTGGTGCTGCTGCCGCTGGTGCTCGAGCTGTGTGACGGCCCTGTTAGCAGCCTGTCTGATACAGCAGTTTCTCGAGGAGAAGGTGGCCAAGGACAAACATCAGCCCTGTAGGGTGGCCCACACGGGACACAGACGAAACAAAGGAAAGATTTCACCTACGAAGGAAGGATGAGGAAAAGGGAGAGGCTACAGAATGTTTCGCTTTGAACTTGTGAGAGGGAACAACATTTTCACCTCTTTGGAGTTTTTTTCCCCAGCTTGTATTTAAGCTTTTACTTTTGTGCCCTATAATCAATTCAATGAGGGGTGTTCATGCATGATGAGGAGCTAAATCCTGATCTGAGATCTCCTCCCTGCCCTCACAGAGGAAATAAAGAGAGGGAGGTTTTAAGGAAACGGCGAGAGAGAGAGAGTTAGAGCCTGGCTGTAGTTCATAATTTCCTGAGTCTAAAAAAGAAAGTGGTGAAATAAAGGACACAGTGACATGTGATATTTCACATAGAGCATGTGCAGCAGCTCCATATCTTCCCATCAGTCTATGTTTACCTTGAGATACTCTTCACTAACTTTTCACAAGTTCAGATTACAGTTTTATCATCCAGAAACAAAAACTTAGTAGTGATCCGGAAGTAAAAAAAACAATTGTAGAACTTCAAGTTGTGATTATTTTCATTGTTTATTAAGCTGCTGTGTTTTCCCTTATATTCAGTAATATATACAACGTTACAATGTTGGATGCAAATATTAAACATGGCCAAAGAACTAATCCCTGTGAGCTAAAACACTGGCTTCAAACACTCGGTTTCCAATGGTTATTTTCCATTTTCACTCGAGTTGATGTCAGCTCATGATGGATTTTTTTATATAGTCATATGCAAGTTCACTGCTCCAGTGTGTCTTAAAGAGACAGGAGCTAAGACTGCCTGTTAGGAGACAGAGGCTGAACAGAGGGGCTGCATAAATGGCCAGTTTTTTGAAGAGTGAATTATTCAAAGCTACTCTAGTGGAGCCCCAGAATGAAATACAGCTGGAAATAAGCATAATAGGCCCACTAATTAAGTAGTTTAGTCTGTAAATTTCACAAAATTGATTAGTTTTTCAGGTTGCTTGCTTTGTCTGATCAATACTCAGAAACCTTAAGATATTCCATTCACAATGTCATGATACAGAAAAGCAGCAAATCCTCTCATTTGGAAAGTCGGAACCAAGACATCTGGCATTTTTGTTTGATGAATGATTCAACAGATTCATTAATTATAAAATGATCAGTTAATTTTCAGCTGATCACCCTATTGATTAATCATTTAACTCATTTCTTCCGCACTAGACACTTCCCAAGCGTGTCTCATTGCATGGTGTGTGTGTGTGTGTGTGTGTGTGTGTGTGTGTGTGTGTGTGTGTGTGTGTGTGTGTGTGTGTGTGTGTGTGTGTGTGTGTGGTGTGTGTGTGTGTGTGTGTGTGTGTGTGAAGTGTGTTAGAGGCATGCTTGGGGGCCTAATTGTAGGCAGCGTACTTAGCATTCTGCACCAGGCCTCCCACAACCCAGACCTGGCAGTAGTTGAGCTATGACCCTGATATTATCCATTTAGTATCTCTTATTAATTCTCTTACTAATGACCAGTAGATGTTTCCATTATATGTCATGAGAAGTTATTAAAAGACACTCATGGGGAAACGGATTTTGCATCAAACAATGAATTCTGAGCACTGCCACATCACAGGTTGAAGGACTTTTTCGGTATTTGAAATCATGTGGAAATTCTGTGTTACAACCATTGCCATTATACATAACAGTACCCTGAATTAGCACTTTTTTTCGCTACAAAACTGCCGCTCATGAATGCTGCAGCCGTGCACCTCTATCAGCCATTTTGATCTGAGATAAAAACCAATCAAGCACTCTAGAGAATTCCATTAGTTTGATGAGATATGAATATAGCTCCAAGCGAAAATCTGAAATAGTCTCCTGTTTTCAGACAAACCCATTAAAAGTCATTTGATCTTCTGGGGCTAATTATAGAGCCTTCTGAGCAGCTAGCTGTCTTCACCGGACTCCACCTCCTCCATAACAGCTCCCGTCAGTGTTCATCACATCCCGTCCTTATGTTTCAGGAGCCTATTTATCGTCACAGTGCTATTATTGAGGTGCTGGAAGCTGACAGTCGGACATTGCAGCCCTGTCATGGGAGGGCGCAGGGGTTTGTCAGCCTCGTAGTCACCATCATCGTGCTGATTTGGATTTGGATATGGATTTGGGATCTCTCCCAGAGAAATTGCAGGATGCTGCAGAGGTCTGACTTGGGCCACACTCTGCAGGGAGACACAGGAGGTGGGGGAGCAAGGTCAGGCGATTGACAAAAAGAGAGTTTAGTTGACAGGCTTAGAGACCAATGCTACTGCTGTGAAGTCTATGTTATATTCTCCACTAGTCTGATTGAAATCCCTCCTCCCCCCCTCTCTGCAGAGAGGCAGAGGGGCGGTAGAGCAGGGCTTAATGACAGATAAGCATATCTACATTACATTCATCATTTTACCCTGGTAAAGATGGCTTCCCTTGCATTGCCTGGAGCAGAACAGGCTAATGCAGCCATGTGGTTTATGTCTCTGCTTCACTGCTCGGTGTCTGCAGGGGGAGAAAAAAGCAGCAAGGATCTCTGCAATCAGAGAACAGATTCATTTAAAATCAGCTTGGGTGGTCATGAGAGGGTGACACTGCATGCAGGGACCAGAGTCCAACTCAGCTGCTGTCTGTAACTTACCTCTGAGTTGTAATGGGTTGATTGTTGTCGCAATGACAAACATTTGTATATGATGATTATGAAAAATGACTGTGATATTACATTTTATACATTCATACTCGAATGATAAGCAAAAATTGTTATTGATAATATATTTTCGGTCCATCTATTTTCTCACTAATTGTTTCCTTTTCGCACAATTTGCTACAGATACATCCCATTAAAATGTGGCATCATGCTTCTTGATTTCTATTGAAGCCAAAGATGTTACAATGAGTTATGGCATCAAAGTCAAATAATAAGGTCAACAACTTTTTCCTCTCTTTTAGCATTCCCACGCAGTACACCTGTCACCCACTGTCATGTCATGTTGCGAGATCTTTTGGAAACATTGCTACGTGTCCTTGATCTCCTTCTTTCTCCTGTAGTTACCTGGCTGGTCTCCTGAACCAGTGGCCTTACCACAACTCATGGCTGCCTTGTAGCGACTGAATGTGATATTTCCATGTTGTCCTTGAGACTGTTTTTCTCTGCCCGCTCTCAATGTCAGCTCCCACTGAGCAGCATTCCCCTTACAGTCCCTCTGATTTAGACACAGTGCTCCTCCTCCCCCTCTTCTCTCGCTGCCAACTGTACTGCACCACAAATTTTAGGGCAAATTGACTATTTTATGTCTTACTTTGTTCGCTGGAACAGTCTGTCCTTGTGCTTCCCTCACCCGCTCCTCTCTCTCTCTCTCTCTCTCTCTCTCTCTCTCTCTCTCTCTCTCTCTCTCTCTCTCTCTCTCTCTCTCTCTCTGCCATGTCTTTATTACACCTCTCACCTCATTGCCGCTTTCCCCCTTTTGCTTCCACAATTTCTCTTTTGCTTGCTCAACAATTACGTGCTCATTAACTGAGGGACTCCGGGCAGCTGAGAGAGATGTCAGTGACAGGGCTGGAGGCCTTGCTGAGGTGCCCTGTTACTGTGGTTCCTTTATTGACAAGTCTGCCTGCCTGTCTGCAGCCTGCCTGGTCCTGAGGAGCAGCCGCGTGATGCTGCATGCTGATGAGCAGAGTCATCTAGCAGGAAAATGAAAAAGCGGGTGTGGGAGTGACGGAAGCAAGGTGCAGCATTGTGGGGGTTTTTGGGGCGGGGGTTTTAAACTTGGTGTGTAAGAGAGGAAGAGAGGCAAGAGAAAGTGAAGTGAGCACAGGTCATTTCTCCCAAATCCCCTCTTCTCAGCACGAGAGATTAGGCGGCTGTGTTCTCCGGCAGACGAGAGCGAGAGAGGCACACTCCTGTGTCTAATCCTCCTCTTTTAAATTGCTGAGAGTGCAGTACAAAGTGGGGAAAGAGTCAGCGTCCACATAAAGCAGTCCGCGGAAAACACATGCCCATAGTTCAAAACAAACTGAGCCCCGTCTAACAATCGCCTAAGCTCTAAATCTCCCGTGTAGCCACTGCCAGAGCAGAGCCCATCGCCGACTTTTTCCCGCCCAGCTATCACTTCTCAACAGACTCTCGCTCCATCACATCACCTGTGTCAGGAATACCCCTTACAACCCTCATTAACTTCTCTGCTTTAGTGATGTCAGGCTTAGACACACACACACACACACACACACGTGAGCGATACACACCGTGTACACACACGCACACCCATCCATCCCTCCCCTTTTCCACTCACAAGCTATATAGACCTCCCACCCAGCACATTGAGGCTTTTAACAAATGGACAGGCAATGGACAATTTAATCATGCTAATGTGTATGTTACAGTGGGTGGCTTATTGGCTATGTGATCTCCATACCGGCTCACTGAGAGAGCTGGTGCCAGAGGCTGCACAAGGAAGAATTAAAACTTTTTTTTTTAATGTCAAACTAAGGGAGGGAAGGAAGCAATGAGGTGAAAAGAAGAGAAAGCTAGTCAATTTAGTCTCTGAAACAAGCTAATGAAGACAGCAGCTCTGATTCCCAGTGAAGAGAGAGACATTAGAGAAAAAGAAAACAGAGGAGATCATTAGGCAAAAGCAAATCTTTCCTATTAAAATAGAGGAACCTGCTCAAGCAGAAATGGAAAATTGGATGTCATCTCAGGCTAAATGCATTGTTTGACTTAGCGGTGAGGCTAGTTGTTCTGTCTATTTTAGTGGTAAACATCTGGCACAGTGATGTCAAGAATGTAATCCGCTCTAGGCCACGTGGACCGTAAGCCTGGATAGAGAGGGCTGAGAGGGTCGCAAGCTCACATGGCTCTGAGCGAGAGAGACAGACTGTGAGAGAGAGAGAGAGAGAGAGAGAGAGAGAGAGAGAGAGAGAGAGAGAGAGAGAGAGAGAGAGAGAGAGAGAGAGAGAGAGAGAGAGAGAGAGAGAGAGAGAGAGAGAGAGAGAGAGAGAGAGAGAGAGAGAGAGAGAGAGAGAGAGAGAGAGAGAGAGAGAGAGAGAGAGAGAGAGAGAGACAAGCAGGTGGAGAGGTAAATATATAGAGATAGTTGAGGCGAGAGGAGATGGGTGCACAGAGTCCAGAGTCCTCAAAGTGAATACAGATGAAAGGAGGGAGATGGAGAATTGAAGGGGTTGCTCACGCAGAGAGAGAGAGATAGAGCTTTTAGTGGGCAGGCAGAAAGAATGGCTGATTGTACTGACAGGAGCACTGCAGGAGAGGCAGGCATGCTCAAATCTGTCATCAGCAGCACACCATGCAGCTGTGAGGCGGCTGCAGAAAACTTCACCTTAAAATGGACCTCAATCATCACACTCCTCCAGTCATTAACGCAAAATAAGAAGCAATTATATTCTTCCTGCAAGAAACTGTTGTTATACTCCACCTCTTTATTTATGCAATGATGCACCTGTGTAGCTTAGCAACTAAATAACAAGCCCTGGGTAAAAAACCCTGGCTGTAATTATCTCTTTATCGCTGCTCAACACACTTATCAGTTATTTCTCTGTTGACTGGCTTTAATGCGGATACCAACCTTCTCTGCAGGCAACAGCACACGCCTTACACTCCGAATTTTTGTCTTGCTTGGTCGTATTTTTGTGCCTTTTTAAAAAAAAATCACTGATGATGATATAGGGTCAAATCCAATCAAGTCTTTCTTCTATTCCAATAAAGCTCCCAGTCACAATTACTGCAGTCATGAAGCAATCAACAATTTATAGTGTGTTATGCTACATTTGAGTTCTCTTTTCTCCTTTTTAGAGCCGTTGTGACAACCGGTTGCTGTTCTTTACAAGCCAACGCAGGAGAAAAGCAAATGAATATTTAATTGTTAATCATTATTGAGATAGTTAAGATATAGATAACAAGTTTACAGAGTCCATGTTTTATTGGCTCTTCTGCCCTGCCTCTCCAATTCAGCCCATATTCCTTAATTCTTTGTTTACTTCTTCCCTGACATAGCCTGACAGTGATTGGACTAACGAGGAAGCTGTAGTCAAGCCCTTGCTATCACTTGACGTGTCTCTTCCCAAGTTCGGCTGCATATGCTGTAAATAGTACACTCCAAGCAGAACTGAAAGAAATTCTTTATTCCTCTTTTTCTTCATCCTCTGTGCTTTATGGCTCCTGCTTCTCAGCCAGCTAGAAACCAATCTGCTCTGTATCTACCTAATCTAACCAGGTAGACAGGAAAAAAAGCAAATGCAATATTATGATGGCTGTGTGTGATGGGGCTGGAGAGGTGGACGGAGAAGAGTATTATTCCAGGGAGATTCATGCAGCCTCAAAATGTGTGTCAAGATGGGCCGTGGGGGAAATGGCTCTTTGGTCCCCTCATGTTCTGCTCTGCTATGCTGTCCTAGCTTCACTGACGGCCACTGTCCTTGGAATAAAAGAATAATGAAACACAAGATGCAGTAGGCATCCTGATGTCGGCCGTCAGGCACTCAGCGTGTGTTCACTGGCAGGCATCTGAACAGCAGCTCTGTGTGTCTGTCTGACGCGCCCCAGATAACAGCTGAGAGAAAGATGGCGAGGCCACACAGTATTGACAACACTGGGTGTTTGAGAAAATATGTCAAAGGGAAAAAACTGTGTGATGTGAGGGAGGGGCAAGGGATTGAAATGAGGAATGAGGACCTTTGCTCTGTGATGTCACAGCGTGGCTTAGCTATCTGTACCAAGGGCTTTTTTCCCATCACTGGCTGCCCTTTGGTTCCTACCAACATTATAAATATCTGAGGTGCACCTTTGTGTTAATGGGTTCTTTGGTTTGTCTCTCTGTGAAAAAAGCCTGACTCATAGGAACCTCACAATTTTTTTCAAGTCTCACACAAAGACTTTTTTATGATTAATATAACTGTATTTGCATTGCAAGCAAAACAAAAAAGAACCTGCCATGCTATTTCTTTATTTTTATTAGAGCTCAAGGGCCAATTAAACTCAGCTGATGTGTGCACGGTGAACAAGTCAGCTAAGCTCCCTGGTTTCCTTTCCATGTTTTCCAGCAAATAAAATTCATGTTCAAAGGTGGGGAAACACATGAAGTTTCTTGTCTGCACTTGCAACTCCTACTGGTTGGTCAGGGTGTTTGTGCAGTGGGGTGTGTAATGTGGGGATATCATGAATCCCAACGATAAAGCTTTTGACAGGTGAAAAGAAGCAACTGAGAACATCATGTGTCACAGGAGTAGCACACAGCTGTCTACGCTGTCCCCTGGCCGACTGTAGAGTTTTATTTCATGAAAGACTACAGCAATATCCAACCCTAAATGTGCTTTTTTCAACTCATCACACTTATTTATAACTATACTACAATACCACAGCATTGAAAAATACATAATCTCATTACATTTCTCTTATTTCTTGGTCAAAACCTAGTTGCATAAAATAAGCTACCTACAATAAAACAAAGTTGCTCGCCGTGTGAACCTGATGTGACAGCATACCTTGCACATCTGAATCACTTAAAATCCCTAATTAGACACTGAAAATAAATTAAATGGGACAGAAGTAGGTTAATGCCTTTTCATTTAAGAGAATGGTATAAACTACCTTTTTTTGCATTAAAATCCCCTCTGAGCTCTCATTTACAAAACCCTCTAAAGAAGGAATATGGTTATAATTAAAACACCACTCAACCCAAAACATCCTCATGCTTTTCAAGTGTGTATTTCCCTCTCTCTGTAAAAGCTCCACTGGTCAGGGCGGGCCTGGAAGACAAGACCCCACTGGCCCACCAACTGGAGCCGATTATAAATAGCCCAGACACACCTTCTCCCCAGTGAAAAGGCAGTGTGCCACAGAAAGAAAAATACTTTGCTCTAATTAAGTCTTTCGTGGCCTAGTATCTCTCCACTTCACTACATTAACATTTACATGGGGGGATTTTAGTTGACACTCGTGTTTACAGCCACTTAAAATGAACACATAGAATAATTACTAGATCATAATGATTACAAGCAGCCTTCAGCAAAGAGTGCTGGGGTGAGAGCGACAGCGCCCCAACAATATTCTTGAGATAATAATGATGTAAGAGAGATGTGCAAGGGAAAGAAAAAATGAAATATGAACTAAATATAGATGTCGAGGGCTTCTGTTTTAGGAGAGCAAGATGCAATAGAGTACAGCAGAGAAAAGAGAAATTTGGGAGAGAGGATCTGATTGAGCAGTGAGAGGGTCAGATGAGGTTCCTCTTGAAGAGATGATTTTTCAGGCATTGACAGAAAATGTGAAGTGACTGACTCACAATTCATCCGGGAGGCGATAAGAGTGTGTGTGTGTGTGTGTGTGTGTGTGTGTGTGTGTGTGTGTGTGTGTGTGTGTGTGTGTGTGTGTGTGTGTGTGTGTGTGTGTGTGTTTGTGTTTGTGTGTGTGTGTGTGTGTGTGTGTGTGTGTGTGTATAATGACTGGCTGTAAATCATGTTGTTTTTAAGACATTTCTTTTTTTTTTTTAACAAACAAAAACCCCCACAAAAATCAACATCACAGTGGCCTCAGATGCAAAGTTAGCGAGTCTGCAAAGTCATTAGGACACATTGTCTGGAATCCATTGATTTTCATCTCAATTCAATAGTTGAAGTGGTTTCACAGTCTTTGGTTTCTGGCTGCAAAAAGCCAAAGGTCAAATTATCTGATAGTAGACATTACCAAGAACTCCAGTTTCACTTATTTTCCAACAGACTGTTTGAGTTATGTTGTCCATATATTCACTGGACAACTGAGAAAAACAAAATTTTCTCTCCAATTATTCAACTGAATATCCAGTACAGATCTGCATCTGTTTTCTTGCTTGTGTTGTTTCACTGACATTCATGCAGATTGCATAAACACTATTTCAGGCTAAATAATGCAACAGACTGGCAGCATTTACCATATTTATAGTGTACTAGCTCATGGAAGTGCAGGTCTGCCCATCGTCAGACTTAGTTAGACCTATGTTTTCTGTCTGATAAGAAGGATATCTTCATCTTGACATGATTTTTATTCTTCAGTTTAGTTTTATATAGATTACAGTCTGGTTATAAAACAAGGATATTTAAGAGAAGGTATTTCACTTGTATCAAAGATGGGGAAAACAATATTAAAACAACCAATAGGTACATTTGAAAATGTTTGTTATTAATAACATTGAAAATGAACATTGAAAATGAACCCCTACTTTACCAGACTCCCCCATCTCACATCTTGCTCTTTAAAGCTGAAGTGTCACCACATTATGAACTTGGCTGCTGTTTTAATCTGGAATCTTGTACGTACGTGCCGTTAACCTGCCTCAATACATCCTCATCATTATTCCTCTCAGAGCTCACGCTGTGGTTTACTGTTTGGTAAATATTTTAAAAGAAACCAGTGGCAGTTGGTGCAGTGTCTGCTCATCATGCAGAGCGACATTGCTGAACACACTGATTCACACTGCCATGGCAATGAGCACAGAGGGGACCGTGCACAGGCATAGCTTTGTGTACTGTATGTCTGCCATGTCTGTGTGTGTCAGGGGAGCCATGTTCAAACGTATGGAGCTGAGGGTCATTTTGGTGCTTGCACACAAGGACACAGTGTTGCTGAATGCACCAAACAGGGCAGAGCAGCTGTTATTGTGAGTGTCGTCCTCAGTGCCATTCACGCAGCCTTCGTCATTACGCCTCCTGTCTCCTCTCTCTCACCACAACACTGTCTCTCATATGCCACTCGCTCAAAAACTGTGGCCTCATTCCCTCTTCCTAATTATTATTGTTTCCCTTTTTCCTGAATCCACCTTCCTCTTTCTTAGTTATTTCTCCTTCCTGTCCTCTCGCTCTGTCGCTGTGAGCTTCTGATGATCTATCTCCCTTGCTCTCTTCTTCCTCCTCCCCTCACTCTCCTCTGTTCCACTTCCTCAGTCTGTTTCTCTCTCTCTCTCTCTCTCTCTCTCTCTTGCCCTCGCCCCCCCCCCCCCCCCCTGCCTCTCTTTCTTCTGCAGCCTCAGTGTCTCTCTGTGTGAATAGCTGGGATGCTTTTGTTGAAGGTTTCCATAGTGACGGGCCATTTGAACAAGTCGTCATTCACGTCCGTTTGCTGTAAGCTGGAGAAAGGGCATGTTATCTCCCTCTGACATGCAGGCAGACCTGTGCCACTCAATCACCGCAGCCGTTACCCTGCAACCAGGGAGCCGCTATGCATCTTCTAGCTGCAGCCTCATTATGAACACATCTCACTAGTGTTTGTGTCCCTTCACTGAGCACGGCGACGTCAGGGCAACTATCAATGAGTTCAAGTTGCAGCTCAATTATAGTTTGCCTTGAAAGCTGTAAGTCAGATTGAACATGTAGAATATTAACAGCAGTGAAGAATTACCACAAAACAGTTTGCAATTTACTTTGCAGTTAATACACAACCATGCGCACGCATTGTGAAAACTTCTTATCTCGTCAAAAGTCTGCCAGCAAGGACGCCTAATGATTCAGATTTAGTAATTTAACAAAAAACAAAGAGTGAAGAAGCAAAGACATTTATGGAAGCTGGGATTTAACTTTGAGGAAACATTGGGGGTTTTTATTCTCTCATTTTACTAACTTAATCATATTTCTGTATTCATTTTTATCTTTATTTTGTATGATTTAATATTGGTGTTATATTCTAACATGTACAATGTAGGACACACAGCACTAAACTCAAACCACTGCTACCAGGAGTCAAACAGGTAGAAGATTGCCTCAGATATTTCATCATGGTCAACCTCTTTTCCCTCTCTGAATCATTTTCTTGGCTTGAGACATGAAAGGAAATATAGTACAGAGTTGCATCGATGTTATTTCCAATGTTTCACACTTTGGAACAGCTCTACACAGGCTCATTAACAAAGATATGTTCAATCAAGCACAGGTTGAGTGGAAAGGATTACAAATTGGGCTTAATGTCTGATCTGGAGCTGGTACCGGCATGTCATGGCCGTGCCGTTGCCTTCCACGGTGGGCGTTTGGTGTGTGGTGACAGATCTTTTACTTCCTTGTGACTGTTAGGGGCAGAGAGAACAGACCCCTGTCCGGTCCCATTTTGATGGGTAAGCCACATGGAGGTGACTGGCGTTTAGGAATTTATTTTTTATTACACTTACAAACACATATTCACATTACCCCTACAACTTCTACTTGAGGTCATGATGTTTTCAAAGGAAACATGTGAAGTGAGTCATCTTTCTCTGCGGAAGAGGAAGAAGAATTCCTCAGAGAGTTGATGTTAAACTGTAAATTTCACAGCCTCCCTCTCTTTTGGAGTGAAAGCGACACTGACTGAACTCGACTGTTCCCCAAACTGTGAGAGCATTTCCCGCTATGGGTTTAGAGCGGTGACTCATAGGACACTTCCAGTGTAGTCTTGGGACACTTCAAATGGTGAAGACAAAAGGCCATTTCACTCAGACAGAGGGGCTTATTTGCATTGCAGTGAGAGGTTGCCCTTTATATTCAGAGACTTAGAACATGACACTTTTTCTCCTTTTATTATTCTGTTTTTACTGCCTGCCCTTTTGAGGGTCAGGGGTGGTGTGGAGGTGTTTGGTCAGTAGGAAAATGTCACTGTCCCTGTGAGGCTGAATGTCTTCCTTCCTCTCTTCTGTAATCTGTTGAGCTGTTTGTGTAGTATTTCAATGAGTGGCTCAGGCCCCAGACTTCCCTTCATTGCTGGTACGAATGTCACACTGCCTCGTTTTTGTATTTGTGCGTGTTTGTTTACAGGTTTTCGGGAAGTACTGTTGCATAATTAAAAAGAAAAAGTTGTAGAAAATCTTGTGTGGCTTCAGAGGGAACTGTGTAAAGTTTGATGAAAATGAAAACTGTAATGTAAAAGTGTGAAATTAGGTGAGCTTAGTTGTTGTAGGAGTGCAATGCTAAATCAGTGAGTACATGATGGAGGCGTCACTTTAAAAAAAAAAAAAACTTTTATTGACCTCTATCACTGAGCAGGGCCTGTAATAGATGTTATTTTCAAAACTGAAACATCATCAATCATTAATTCAGCATAAACACTGGGTGACAAAGGTCTGTAGAGCTGGGTGTGTTTTTAGCCTTGTTTTGTCTTTAGTTAACTGATCAAGAGCTGAAAACAATTAGTTGACCAATCAATAAACATTTTTATAACATCCTCTGGTTCCGGCACAATCCGACAAATGTGGGGATTTGCTCCTTTGCTTCACATCTTTTGAGTTTTGGACTGTTGGTCGGTAAAAACAAGAGAGTTGAGGGTTGAGGGAGTTTCGATGTGCATTTTTCACATTTTTTGAACAGATTAAATCATCATTAGTTGTGACCCCAAACCATTTTATCCTCGAGTTAATGGTTCCGTGCATGCAAAAGCGAGCAATGACCTTTTTAGGTATTGTATCTGCTTTTATGATGCTTTCTTAATCTTAAACTTGTCTTGTGTATGAATTATCTCTGAAAGTACACACTATATTATTTTACTGTGATATTCACCCCAGTTCTAACTCTGACAGCTCTTGTAAACATCTAAACCAGGTTATCTTACTTACATTAAGCCAATTATCTGAATAAGAAAAACATGACCCAAGCCTGAATCCTCCTCAGTCCATCAAATCACTCTCGGCTTGATCTGGTTTAGTGACTCTGATTTGTGCTTCAGTCGTCATAGAGTGAACCGGCTTCAATGTTGGAAAATAAGAGCATAGTTACAAGTGGCGAGAAACAACACATTTCTTTGCAGCAACAACATTTTCACGTCAAAACTGACATTGCAGTCAATAAGTTAAGGTGCACTCTAAATTCTTTAATGTGAGGAACAATAAATATATCCATAAAGCCCATCCATTTCCTTCCCTTGAGAGCTGTTATCAGCCTGGCTGCACATTCTTCAGAGCTGCTGAATGCTCACAGTGTAAATAAAAATGTCACCTTTTCACCAACCCTCCAACAAGTGAAAATTTGAAGAAGTATTTGGGTGATGTTTTCACGTCTTAACAAGCACGAATCGTAGCATCTGATTAATCACTGATCAATAATTCCAACCCCTGCAGACATATTGTGGTAAAACGTATACATTGTTTATCTGGAATAATCCTACAGGGAAATGTAAGTGTTGCAGCAAAACAACCCTGGGACGCAATAACCAGGCACATGCAATAGTAAAACCTCTAATATAAGAGCAATAATATAAGATAATAAAGAATGACAGTGCTGTAATTGCTCCCCTCCCCATATTAGCTCGACACAGTAATCGCAGCGAACACTGCTCCCTCAATACACATCAACCATTAACTGCAAGCATATGAAATGAAAATCAATGTTAATTTTATTTCTCTCTATATTGCACATGTATATTATATGTTCTCCTGTACATGTGCATGGGGCTTTCTCACCAGTGTCTTGTTTAAGTATTAAGTCACCACAGGGAAGGATTAGGTGGATTAACAATGCCAGGCATTTCTCTACAGTCACATGGACAGTAAGCATTCTGGGAACCCACGAGTCCTGATCGGTGCTTCGTTCTGGAGCTGTTTTTATAAGGGCTAGACTTGGAGGATGGCTTCACCATACCACTGCCAAAATTAGACTAGTTGCTACTGCTCAGTGAGGCTTCCAGGGTTTACAGATGATTGCAGTGCAGCTGTTTTTGTATGCAACATAGGCAATTTAACAAAAATTAACATTAGTCAAGCACCACAACCTAAACCATTTATAAGACATAGGAAAATAAGATAGGAATTTACTGTACAGTTTGTTTGGGCTATGTTGTAGTTGTGGTATATACTCTCTGTTTGTATTGGAGGATCATCACTGAGGCTTAAACCTCAGTGCTTTGATCATCATGGCCTTCATTTATTCATTTTTGCCTTTCCCACTGTCCTCTCAGTGTGTGTCTGAAGCTCACACACTGCTGGTCTCGCTGCCCTGAGTAGTTGACCTGAGACCACACACACACACACACACACACACACACACACACACACACACACACACACACACACACACACACACACACAGATTGGATTAGCGCTTTTGGATCTTGCCCAGGTGCTGTGTTGCAGGTCGTGTAATAACTGACCCGTACCAGTCCAGGAGGGGTTTCCAAAACCTCATTAAGGAATACTACCTGTGTGGTTTTTTAAAGGTTTGTGCCAGCAGTCTAAGCTGCACTTTCTTTTTTATCTCTATTACTCCTCCTGGTGTCTGCATGCAATCAGCATTGTTGGAGATATCAGGCTTCGTTTCCTTCCTGTCTGAATTTTTAGAAGAAACCATTTTCTTCCTTTTCTTTCTTGTACAGCACAAACAAACAAAACAAAAAAACAGCTTTCTCAGGCCTTAGAAATTGCCTGAGCTAAGTAGTGTATGAAGCCTTAATTTGTTTTTTGTCAAAGTTTCTCAGATTTATTGTCAGTACACTGCAGCAACATTCAGCATTTTCATTCAGTGGCATTCATTATGCTCTGCTCATATAATCCTGCAAAAAAAACAAACATCAATACGTCCAATTATTTTTAAGATAAATGTGACACAGTGAAGGTTGTGTTGTAGCAATGAAAAATAAGTTAAATTTATTTTGCAGGCATGACAAAATGACTTCGTAATGTAGACTAAGTGTAGACAGTAAATGGGCTGTAACTTGCCAGGTAATGTTTTCCGCTGGAAATGAAGATGGATATACCACTAATGTGTTTGTGTGTGTGTATTTCTGGGTTGCTCATTAGAGAACTGGAGTAAATGTATCTGTTACCAGGATAAAAAAGGAGTGTTTGAGTGTTTGTTTATGTGCATGCAATGTTCCACACGTTCCTTTTCATGACGAGCACTGTCGTGTTCTAGCTTGTTTTATGTGAAACTTGGCTCCCCGCACATAGAGCAGGCTAATAAAACATGTTTGTGTGCTGGAGGCAGACTGGCAAAGCAGTGACAGACTGGTGTGTGTTTGCTGTAAAGACGGGAAAACAAGCTAAATGCTCAAACGAGCTCAGCCCACACAGCTTTTGACAAGCGTCTGCGGCGGCGGCAGGCTTGCCTCTCCTGCGTTCATGCTGCCTTTCGTCATTTCTTTATTGCATTACAGTCTGCGTTCATTTGAGAATAATATGCCGAGGAAGGACATAAGCCAATCAGCACACATTCCCTGCTGCCGTTGTCTATTTACCCTATTTGCCTGAGCTTCCTTCTATCTCACTGACTCTCCCTCCCTCTGCCCAGCTTCCACTCCCTCTCTCCCTCTTTTGTCCTTCACTCTGACTCGCTAAGTCTCCACATAACAGCAGGTGTTCACACTTACACATCATATAATATCTCATTGTGAGTCAGTAATGAGCGATGGATGCTCAATGACTTACATTTTGTTAGGCATGGTGGCACATTATTACGCCATGTGTTTATGTATGTGTGTGATGGTTAGGCACAACCTGACTGATTGAGGAGAAATGTATCCAGATCAGAAAGTTATTTTTATCTTCTAATTCTTTGAAAAACATTATTTCAAAAATCATGAATTACAAATGTATAGCTTTACATTCTGTACAACATAGGACACCATCTATCCCCCAATTTAATGTGTATTAATATCCATCAAACCCCACCTTTTCTTCTCCTTTAACCTGTCAAAATGTTGTTGATTACTCACATTTTCTTTGTAAAATTGAACCACACCTTCCCATAAACTACTTCCTGAACTGTAGGGCTCAAATATACCAAAGGTCAATGATGAACCTGAACCTTAATGTTTGTCTCTACTCAAAAATGTGTTCATTATTATTTTTTACTAAACTTTGATGAGCTTCACTGTGCAGAATGGTGTATGTGTAGAGTTTGAAACTAGAAGGCTGTTCTCACATTAATCTGCTTAAGGGAGAAAGGTCCAGTATTAATGTGGAAACTGGAAGCCCAAAAGTTTTGATAAGGAAGAAAGGTTTTAATGTTGTTGAAAAACCATATCAGACATTTTATTATTCAAAGCGAAGTCTTAAAAACATGTCTGGAGGAGATCTTTAAAATGAAGTCACTCTTGGCATGGCATCCTGCCCCAAACCTCTGTTTCATGTGGAAACATGAGAAACCACGCAAGTGAAATTACTGTCAAAATAATTCCATGTGACCTTTTTAAAGAAGAGTTCAGCTACTTCAAGCCACAGTAAAAAAAAAAAAAACGAAAACAAGACGTAACACTGCCCTGACCCTTCGTTAACTCTGGCCTTTAGTTTGTATTCCTCCACAGCTCCCTTTTGAGCGTCACTCCTGTTTTTCTCATTTTTCAGCTGTAGGTTTGGTTTATCCTCGCTGGCCGGCAGAACAAATTGGTCTTAGATGATGTAAAAAATGATGACAATGACAGTCCAGTTGTCTGCTCAATAAGTTTTCAGAGTCACGGTTGTCTGAGACTGAGTCACAACAAGTTTAAAAGTCTTTCAGTTTCAAGATGAGACCAAAACTCTTAACATTTTGTCTGAGGGAATTTGATTTACAGCTGCAGGAGTGTGTTTCTGTTTGACCACGTGCCACAGTCAGCTCTGTCCAGTCTGTTGTCTCGAGGCTGATCCTCCCTCTAGTTCAGGTATTGCTGGTGACGACACATGTAACGTAGACGAGACAAATTATTTGCTTGCCCCCTCAAGCCCTCAGTGTCTGTGAGTCACTTGTCGTGCTCTCTGCTGCCCCCATGGTTCATCTCTTTGTGTAGTTAAGTGGAGCCAAAGGGGCTGATGGGAAGCCCCCAGTGCTTGTTTTTCCACAGTCACAGTGTCTAGTTGTGGTCAGGCTGTCACTGCCTCCCTTGTCTTCCTCCTTAACATGCTTCTCTGCGTCCCTCATTTCCACCCCACCTCTCCCTGCTTCTCATACACTCCGAGCCAATCTCACAAAGGAATGAGAGGGAGGAGAGCAAACAAGCCTGTGGTGGTGCAGAGAGGGGAGTAGTGGCGCAGGACAAAGACGTGGATGTGTGGAGGAAGGAGGGGAAATGAGGTTGAATCTGAGGTTGCTGTGTGCCTCCAGGAGCAAATCAAGACAGTCCAGTGTGTGTGTTTGCTTGCCTACATGGATGAACATGTGCCTGTATGATTGCATGCACGTTGGTTTTGTGTATTATGTGTGTTTGTGTATGGTATGTGTGGTTGGAGCTGTATTCAATTTTAGCGTGTGTGTGTGTGTGTGTGTGTGTGTGTGTGTGTGTGTGTGTGTGTGTGTGTGTGTGTGTGTGTGTGTGTTTGTGTGTGTGTGTGTGTGTGTGTGTGTGTGTGTGTGCAGACTCGGCCCTGGCTGGCTCTACGGCTCATCACACGCTACAGCCAACTGCTGATTACACAGCACTTGTTTTGTCCCCGCTCTACTCTGTTCTGCGCCTATTATCAGCCTGGGAGCCTGCACAAAATTAGATGGAGAGCTTTGTCTAACACACTGTTACTCAAGTCTCCCTCTTCAGCCGTTTTCTCCTTGGCTTTCGTGCTGCAGAGGGCACCTCTGCTGGCGTTTCCTCCAAGTCTGAGGACCCTAGTAAACCCATCAGACATCTGAGTCCAACAGTCCTCAACATAATGTTCTGTCTCTCGCTCTCTCTTTCTCTCTCTGGGGCTGATGCCTGTTTACTCAGTTTGAGAACATTATGACAATCAAGAGGGGATCAGTTCCGTTTCACTTCCTGTCTGGAGGCTCCCTTGTGTGTGTTTTGGGACAGTTTGGCATGCACAAGCTACATCGCCTCACTGATTCATTAGAGTTTCCCGTGCAGTGACACCCCTAGCATCAGGCGAGCGTTAGCAGGCCGTGACTTATTGTCTCAATGAGGAACCAATGAGTTGACTGATGCTAGCAGTACACAGTCATTTGGATGGCAATCGAGGGAAAGCTGATTTCACAGTAGTTTTGAACAGTTGGTGTCCATTTTCTAAAAAGTGAATAGTGTTTGGCTATATTTGAGAAAAGGGACATCCACACTGGGTGTTGTTGCTTCCTGCTTGGTGAAGGAGGAACTGCAGAGTTAGGTCATTAGCTCGGTGATGACAGGAAGACAACAGGGGGAGATGTGGCAGATTTCCTCTTCTGTTCAAAGGGCTAGGAGGTAAACAAAGATAGAAAGTTCTGGTAGGAAAGCCCTGAAATATTTTAAACAACCATGGTTTCTCAGATTACATACTCTCACCACAGCATATGTTGTTGTACATATGTGTCTGTACAGCTGGGCGGATCAGGCGTGATCAGCGTTTACCTTGAGGAGTAAATAATCCATCCTATGTGGAAAGAATTTGGTCCCAGGAGGTCTGGATGAGCAAAGCTCTGCCCTCAACTAGAAATGTCCTGGTTTGTGAGGCATGACGGGCTGCAGTTTTTTCTTCTCTCCTGCTCTCTGTGTGCAGCCTCTCAGTCACTCACTGGGTGTTGGAGCAAAAAAAACAAACTTGTGCACAAATCCAATCAAACCCCTACTCGTTTAACCATCAGCCTAGCCAAACATTTCCAAGGTGCATTTAATTTGTCTCCTGTCTGAGCCCCTCTGCTCTCTCAGCACTGCAGCGTTGAGTTGTGGTAGCAGCCAAGCGTTGACAAGCAGTTCTGTTGTTGTACATTGCAGCACATGAGCTGATGCTGCTTTATGTGTTCAGACTTCACAGTACCGAGCTTCTGTGTCAGTTCATAATGAATTTCATGTGAAAAGAGAGCCAGACAGACCGTGTGTCAAGTCTGTCAGCGGGAACACTCCCCAGATTTTATGTGCTTGGTAATGATTGAGTACATTAACCCTACGTTGCTCTCTCTCTCTCTCTTTCTCTTTGTCTTTGTGCAGGCACTGGCAGCCAATGCAGGCACAGGATTTGCCGTGGCCGAGCCACAGGTGGCGATGTTCTGCGGGAAGCTCAACATGCACGTCAACATTCAGACTGGCCGCTGGGAACCTGACCCATCCGGTACCAAGAGCTGCGTAGGAACCAAAGAGGGTGTGCTGCAGTACTGCCAGGAGGTGAGTCACTGTGACATAGACTTATTTAAAATCCCATCAACCCCACAGAGGGGGGTAAAATCAAGCACTAAAGTCAACTAGAAAAGGGCAGAGACAAAGTAGGTGTCAGCATAACAGCAATCAATTAGATTACTTTAATATCCATAGCCAAAAACTGAACCCTTTAATAACAAAAGTGAAATTGTTGTCTCATTATTTTTAAAACATCTTATTATCCATTTATTTTTTCTATGAGCCTAACATGACAGTTCTGGTCATGTGAGATTGAACATTTTCTGTCAGTCAGATTTGAATATTTATTACTTTTTCTTTAAATGTTATAAAGTTATGGTATCTGGTTGAGTGTTAGATGTTAAGATTGACACATTTGTTGTGGCTGGCCAAGTGTTGTAAAAATAATTTACTGAGAATTCACTTATAATGATTGTTTGACAAAATGTACCATTAGTTATTATAGTTATTATTTGGGGAATACGCTTATACGCTTTCTTGCTGAGAATTAAATGAGAAAATCAATACGACCCCAGTGTGGCATTTATGAAGCTACAGTAAATACAGTTAAGTTAACAAAGCTGCCACTTCATGGAGTTGTGTCGTCACTGTGAGGTTGCCAGGCAACCGGCAAAGACTCCAGTAAATCCCAGCCAAGAAATAGTCGTTAAAAATTGTTGATTGTACTGATTTAAGCAAAAAATGTAAATAACATGACAATTAGTGAGCTGTGGGGGTGCCTGCAGGTGGTAAAGATGTGAGATAAATTGAACATCATTTCAGTCACTTCACCTTTTCTTGGATGTTAATGATGGTAATATAATAATAGAGGATTAAAAAAAAGATAATATTATGAGGATGTTTATTGTTGAGTACGTCTGTGAAGAGAATTGGCTAGCACGGTCGTTTTTCATTTCCCTGTGATTTGTCATTAGAGAGGATATTGAGCTGTTCCTGAAAGACAGGCATTATTCACCGGGTGGTGGGTGGCATTTCAATTAGTAAGACCCTGTGACTGTCATTCTCTCTCGCTGTCTCTACAATCATGTTCTTCCATGACACAGATATCCTGGCTCTTATTTAGTTGTTCCTCCTACTATATCTTCTAACCCATAAGACTGCTGGTATTACTGTCATGGTTTATTATGCAGCCTGTCCAAAAGGAGAAAAAAAAGCTAGCGCGGTACATTTTCAAGCCTCAGTTATATTTATTGATGACATTTTGATGGCATTTGGCGAGAGCGTAAATTGCATACTCTTTCACGGTTGAGCAGATGGCATCTAGAGAGTATAAAGGGTGGATTAAAGGATCCTATTGAAGCTCCACTTATCACACCTTTTCTCTCTCACACACACATGCATATGAAATAACTCTCATTATTTAATACACACTGCTTCTTTTTCCTAACAGATGTATCCCGAGCTTCAAATCCCAAACGTTGTGGAGGCAAACCAGCCGATTCGTATTGAGAACTGGTGCAAGAAGGAGAAGAAGGTGTGCAAAGGGCACGCCCATATCGTGGTGCCTTACAAATGCTTAGGTAAGAGTGTTGCACTAATAACCACTGGAAGAAGCCACTTAGAGGGCTGTAAATATCTGTTCATATCAGGTGTTCCCCCATTGTTCCTGCTCCTTCTATATTAGCCCTTCATTCAAAAAAAACAAGAGAAAGAAGAGATTTTGATACATCTTAGCCATAGGCAGAGGTGACACGGAGCGATATTAGAGTCTGATTCAGTTGACTAATCCTGGCCTTGAGCTGCAGATTGAGCAGATCCAGGCTAGATGGAAGCTAATGTCTCTCAGAACGGATGGCTGAGGGGGGGGAAAGCTATTATTGCTACGGAGGCTTGTTGAGCAATAAAGCACAATCTTATTTCCCCCTTCAGACAGTGCCCATAAACTCACACAGACACACAGGGTCATCGAGAGAGAGGGTAGGGGCGCTCTGTGAGGAGGCCTGCTTTATTACTCTCCATTCCTCCATTCGCCTGCATGGTCATACATACCTCTCTTCCCTTCCTCTGTCTCCTGCAGCATCACTGTAATCAGCAGTGACAACATGGCTATATTCTGGTTTATTAAATGTCAGATACAGCATCAGACTTCTGCGGACCACGTATCTGTATGTTCCTCAACATACAAAAAAACCCACAACACTCTGCTGCCTTTTTAGGATTGCAATAACAAAGAAATACAGTTCAGAAACAAGGCTTTTCTCTGCACTCTTCCAACTATGTCTGGAAGGAAAAAACATCTTCGCTTGTGCGGCAAACACTTCCCGCCGCCCTTCCTCCGTCCGAAAGCCTTTTGCTGATTGAGTTGTGCCACTTTCCGGGATGAAAAAGCTATTAGCAGTTGCATTGGACTGTGAAATGGGCTACCATTCAAGAGCGTTTTTGGCAAATGCAGTGGAAGAGGCTTTTGGGAAATTCATGAGACCGCCGCAAACACCACAACTGGAGTGGCCGCTTGGTGGCTAAGGCAGGAATACAGATGAGAGGGGCATCACAGGTGGAATCAGTCTCTGAAATCCCACCCGCCGGTTTGCTCTCATTTTACGTCCTAAAGCAATCTAATTGCCTGTCTGACCTGTTAGCTTTAGTCCTCGCTTTGGCCAGCTGTTGCATCCATCAACAACCTCTCATTATAATTCAGCCACAGTGCCATGACTGCCATTTAATTAAAAAAAAAAAAACATTACCCCTGTTAGAATAATTAAATAATGTCATTCCTTGTTCTTGTACTTTTTTTTTTGTCATCGCTGTTAAAGTCTATGCACTTATGCCCCATCAAATTACACAGGCCTTCACTGATGCTCTGCTGGGTTGCAAATGAGGAGTGTGAGCAGAATGAGCAGAGAAGACAGATGGAGAAGGAGAGACAAACATAAGGTGTTGGCAAGAAGGAGGCTATTGAGAGGGTTTCTGCTTAATTATGTAATGGAGCATGTTAGGGGCTTAATTGGAGGGCTCTGATCATATGCTACGAGCCACAGCATGCCTCTGCCACCTCATCGCGCCTCACCTCTCCAGTTCATAATTTGTCTGTCCCCTCTATCATATCAAGTGCGACGGTGAGTGCTGATGAATTATTCATTATTTGTGGAGTTCACCCAGTGTTCCAGTGAAATGGACATCAGAGGTTTTGACTTATATTCATCTGTGTACATTAATTATAGTAGAATTTAAAAAAAAAAATGAAATGGACCAAAGGGAGGTGGAGACTATAGCTTGAAGGATATGATTAAAAGGCCAGACTGTCACCCATGTCAAGCTAATAGGTTTATATGAATAATGCAAGTGTTAAGGGAGGAGCTCAGTGAAGGAAAAAAAGGAGGGACGGGTTATACCATCTCTTCATGCAGAGGCTCAGTCACAGAACCACAATCCCTCCCATGTTTTCTGTCCCCAAACAATGGCTTTGCAAATGAATGTGATTTTTTGTTCCACGACACTGTAATCCCTGCAGCATGATGTCTTTGTCAAACAGCAGAGGATTATTTGAGACGTTTTTTTATTTTTTTATTTTTTTATTATGTCTGGTATGGTGAGAACAGTCGGTGGTAAATCTATAATAATAAATCTGTAATTCCATTCATTCCCTTCCTCGTCACACCTGTAGTAGCTATCAGCACACTCTTTAATGATCATATTTATTGCCTATGATGACAAGATCAAGATTGTTCTCAACTCAGATTCTGAACTTTGAACTGTTTTCTACCTCTTCAGACTTTTAAGGAACAAAGTATTTTAAGGGGAGAAGTGAAACTGATTTAATTACAGATATGACACAAACTTGGCCTTTCCTGTTGACTAAGCATTATTCATTTTTTGAAGGGAAGGGCACACAATGACTACTTCTGATATCATCAGTCTTATGATTGTAAATAGGCTTGGTGATGGATACGAGCTCGCCTCAGAGCACCACACCTCTGGAAATGTTTTGAAATGAGCATGAGCTTTACAAGGTCAGTTAAAGGCTAAACTAATATAAGCATTGGTAAAAGCTTAGCTGTGTGTCATGTGGTTTAAAAATTAGCAGAGTTTACTAAAATTCTAAACTTTGCTGTAGTTCTTTATGTGAGCGTGAGGTTAAATACAAATGTACTTCCCATTATGTAACATCTACTGCCAGGCAGCAACATCCTGGTTTTAGTCATGTCTCCCCCCCCCATGTAATCTTTTCATGGTGCCAGATCAGATTTCTTCCACTTTAAAGGCACAATCTGTTATGCAAATGTAAACAAAAGAGGAGCCCCACCGCCAAAACATCAAAGCACCAGACGTGAACAGGATGTCTTCCTCAAAGTGATGTTACAGTTTTTTTTTACATTTTTAATGTATGTCAGCGGGAGGGAAGCTGAATATTTTTGAATTAGCTTGGAAACACAAAACTCCACTCCATCTATAAGTTTTCAATTATGCATGTTGATATACCTCAAAGTTAAGTGGTCCAATAAATTACAGATTGAACTATGAAGTGGGCTTAACATATCATTTGCATTTTCAGATAATCACACTGATGAAACTAACTTTGGAAAGCCTTTGAAACACAAGAGCTTTGCTATCGAAAAAGCAGATCTTGCGTGTGTTTTAATTGAATTCACCGCCTCGCTGTACTGTGGGTGTCACCTGTACATTGGGTGTACACTTACTGTGTGTGAGTGTTAGGGGGGTGGCGTCTGATAAATCGAAGGTTAAAAGAAAGGCGGATGAATAGAATAGGTGGAGAGGAGGTCACAGACAATGAGGAGTAGATGCTCTCATACACGCACTTGCATGCACAACTACACACACACACACACACACACACATGCTGAAACACAGAGAGCAGAGTGCTTGCGAGGCACAGCTGTTCTCCAAACACTGCCATCCATCACGCACTGCAGTGTGACTGCATATATACGGCGTCTGCATGATACCCACTCCACCTCACAACCAAAGCAACCGGTATCTCTGTGTGTGTGTGTGTGTGTGTGTGTGTGTGTGTGTGTGTGTGTGTGTGTGAGAGAGAGAAAAAGAGAGAGAGACAGAGACAGAGAGAGAGGAAATGAGGAAAAACTGTGTTAGTGAATGAATCAGTTAGGATCTGGTGTGCCGGATATGGAGCTGAGTGTTACTGAGAGTCATGATGCTCTCTCCTCTCTCTCTCTCTCTCTCTCTCTCTCTCTCTCTCTCTCTCTCCTCTCTCTCTCTCTCTCTCTCTCTCTCTCTCTCTCTCTCTCTCTCACTCGCTTTTTTCTCACTGTTAAAAGGGGAGAGGTTTGAAGAAGAGAGGTGGGCAACAGTGACAGAAAATATATTTAGATCTTTTATTAAGCAATCATATCAACACAACATGTAAATTTGCTTCATTACAAGTATTAAAAGTCTTACTTGTGTTGTTTAATCAGCAAAACCCAATTAAAAGCACATATTATGAAGAATGTCCCCTTCAGATTGTTATATTTTTATACTGTTTTTTATTGGGTTGGACTGTTCTGTTATTTAACATTGCAGCTATTTGTGTAGCTCATTTTAATGACTTTATATTCTGTTGCATATTTGCCTATTGTAATCCATCACATTTTATAAGCTGTTTATATCCGAAACATATTTCTAAATCTTATTCCGCAGAGCAACATTGTCTGCCAAGTGAATGTAATAAATGAAATAATAAAGTACAATATTTCCCCTTTTGAAATGCAGGGAATCTGAACTGAATCTGACATTTATGTAGCATAAAAATGAAATAACACAATACCAAAAAGCTGCAACCGATCATGCTTTTCATTATCAGCCTTCAGTTTAGCCTTTGGAAAAGTCTGAAATAACACAATTTCCCAGAGCCCAATGAAGAGAAAAGCAGCAAATTTTCACTTTTGAGAAGATGAAAGTAAAGAAATTAATTGAAATCAAAGCTAATAATGACACAGAGACCTTTATCCATGTGTAGTACTTGAGTATATTCCCCTGCTTGTAGGCACAAAAGCCAAAGAGGTGCGAGAATGAGCGTCTGGAGGGTTGACGGGGTTTGTGTGAGGGAGGGGTGTTACCGTACCTCCTGGGCGGAGATGAGAAGCAGCTGCTGAGTCTTCTGCTATTTCCAGCTCTCTCCTCTTCCTATCCTACCCTCTCATTTTCCAAAACACTGCTTTTTCACCCTCTGCCTCTGCCTAACTTGCCTGCGCTTTATAAGAAGTGCTCCAGCAGCTCTGCCTCAGGCCGAGGTCATGGTGTACCGCTAAATGAGCAGTTATAGGACAGCTCCCAGCCCTCGTTGTGAAACCTCTAGACCCTCATTTGTGCGTTTTTAGGTCTACCCATTCTTCAGTCGCACTGCTCTCAGCCTGGACCTTGCCCTAAACCTTCTATTCAGCCCTCCCTCTCTTTCTCTGTCTGTCTTTCCATCTGTTTCTGATGGCATTGTTTCTACCTGAGTGCCTTGTCACGCTGCCAGCCTATCAGGAGTCGCTGTCCTTTTTAATCTTTCTTATGACCCCTGCGCCATATGCTTATAGGCACATGGGTTTTTCAGCCTGAAACTATTCATAGGAATTCACAAGATGCCTTTCATGTCTTTTATTTCCCCCCCCCTAGATCTGCTTTCTGTCAGCTAGTTCTATGAATAAAACATTTCCTAATTGAATTCATCAAGCAAATAATATCACCGACTTGCAGGAAGGAATCTGAACTACTTTAAGAGGCACAGCGTGAAACCTGATTTTCTCTTCTGCCATTTTGATTAGAGGTGCAGGTGAGAGGAGGGATGTATTTCTCTCTGCTTCAGGTGCGCACACAGATGTTCAAGTGTCAAATGTCCTTTCTGTTATACCAGTGTAATGACATGTAAAAGACCAGGCAGCTATGAATTATTAAATCATGCTCTTTTTTCCCCCTAATCTCATCTGCTATTCCTTTTTTAGTCCCAGTGTGTGATTTATTGTTTCTGACCCTGTCATTGAACATGCAGGAGAGAGGACAGATTGGTGGTGGTGCTAACAGGCATATATTGGCCTGTGTTATTTGCTGTTACAGTAGGCGAGTTCGTGAGCGACGTGCTTCTGGTTCCAGAGAAATGCAAGTTCTTCCACAAGGAGCGTATGGACATGTGCGTCAGCCATCAGCAGTGGCACGGTGTGGCCAAAGAGGTAAGGAAAGAATTACTGCGGAGGAAAGAGTGAGAGGCTGTCACACTGGTTTCACTTTTATTATTTTCCAATCTCTCTTCTTCCCTCGCTAATATCTCCCAACCTGTCTCAGTGAGTCTCACAGGCCCTCTGATCATAGGCTGACTGGGAGCCCTCACATTTCAGTTGCTAATCAGATTAGTGTTGTGGCTGTAATGCAACTAATCCCCCCTGGGTAGCTCCAGAGCCGACCCCTGGGGGGCCACTCTGACCAAAACAGGAAGAGCAGTAGCTCACCAAGCCCATCAACCTTGGGCTCTAGTCGCTCCCTGCCTCACGCTTTCTGACTCTTACTCTTCCCTGTTATGTATTAAGAGTGCCTGAACCCGAGTAGATAGCGTGACATCCAGAGGCAGCGACGACCTGCAGTCGATAACAAATTCGTCACAGCCAAACAGTAATAAATCTTACGAGTGGGAGAAAATCCAAGTAGGAAAAATGATTCAAAAACAATCTCGTCTCTCTCGGCAGCTGCCACTGAGATATTCTTAAGCTGGGCAGCTAATCCTGGACTTCTCCAGTGGAGTTTCTCAGCAGGCATCAGTTAGTCTGAAGTTGTACTTGTCAGCTCCTAGCTGTTACATGAAGCACAGCATTGTTGAAAAATAGCACGTCAGTTAAATAAATACATGACTTTTTGGAAGTTTAGCCCGTTAATCTGTCTAGTCAACATGTGATAAGAGAGCTAGCTGACAAATCAGATCTGCTAGTGTCAGGAAACTGGATGGGACAGACATGATGCCAGAGGCATGAAATGGTAACTGGCTAGTCAGATAGTAAACACCTACCAGGATTGGTAAAAAGGAGGTTAAAGAATTAATTTAATTTAATTTAAAAACAGGGCTTTTTTCTGACATTAGATTTTGTTAAACCTCTTTTCTGGTGCAAGTCACATAGGCTGGCAATATATTTCAATGGATTTTGTACATTCACAAAAGCAAAATGTCAAGTATCACCAAAACCAAGGTCCACGTTTGACATCAATTTCAGCAATGTCCACCGGCTGACTGGACACATTTAATTGATTTTTTAAATTCAGTCTTATTCTTCCTTAATTATTTTTGGTTTTCATTGTTTAAGAGATAAAGGTACGTAAAAATAAAGTAATAAAAGCTGCAAATCCAGATGGAAATTTGTGACTGTGGACAGTAGTGTTTTCATGAAGCAGAAGAAACAACGTTTTGATGAGCAAGGAGATAAAACCCAGCTGAATTTTTTTTAAATATTTCATTGTAAATCTGTAAAATCCAAAAAACTGAAAGTCTTACTGCAGCCTGTTAACAACATCATGTGACTCAAATCATTTAACCCCCTCTGTTTCCTGATCCCATTACTCATAAGCTGTTCTATCTATCATGAGCATCATTATTGGTCCAATCCTTCAACTTTTCCTTGATGAATAAGGATTAGACAAACATCCGCTTGTCAGAGCTAAATCTGATACTTTAATGTAGTGAGAGAAACCGCAGCATCATCATCAATCTCGAGCCCAGCGCCGTTTTCAGTCGATTTCATCACTTAACTCCTCTGCCCTGTCAGGCCTGTGCCAAGAGCTCCATGGTGCTGCACAGCTACGGCATGCTGCTGCCCTGTGGCATCGACAAGTTCCACGGCACCGAGTACGTGTGCTGCCCCTCCTCTCGCACCGGGGAGGCCGCCCTTCCTTCCCTGCCCTCCCAGGAGGAGGACGAAGAGGAGGAGATAGAGGATGAGGAGATTGACGAGGCCGACCTGGAGGAGGAGGATGCTGTAGAGGACAGGTGAGCCGTTGGTAGTTGTGAGGGGGAGGGGACAAAGTCTGTGGCTATGTGCATGATGATGGCATGTCTTTGAAATATTGTGAGAATAATATCCGCTCTTCGTGCGAAGGGCAGGTATTATTGGCCATCTGGATGAATTAAACTGTTGTGACATTGACCTATGGCAGCTGCTCTGCCTTGTTTGATAAATGACTCTTCTTCCTGGCTTCCGCCCCGTCACTCAATCACCTCAGCCCTCCTCCCCCTTTCCTCAGTGAGACGCCAGCTGACGAGCAGCCCACACAAAAGGAGGAGCCGGTGGACGAGGACGAAGATGAGGAGGAGGAAGATGAGGACGAATACCACTATGTCTATGAGGACGAGGAGGCGGACAAAGAGGATGAGGATGACAAGAAAGAGAGCAGCAAAATGTCAGAGAACCTAGATGAGGACAAGACTCTGCAGGAAGTGAAAGGTTTGTAATGAGTTGTTTTAAATTATGATGCACCATCCTCCATCCTTCTCTCTCTCTCTCTCTCTCTCTCTCTCTCTCTCTCTCTCTCTCACTCCTTGGCACTTTGCCTACCACTTAAATATAATCAAACCTTTTTAACTTTTAAACTATAGGCAGTTATGCTTAAATCTCAGCCAAACTGTAATTAGATAAGTGTATGCATCAGCAAATACCCTTTTCTCCAGCTTGCAGCAGACACTCTGACGTACTGTTCTGCTTTATCAAGGAACAAGCACAAATCATCCTGACTTGTAGCCACACTGCTGCTAAATCCTGCTCATCGTGCACAAAAAAGAGTTTCCACTGCATTTTTTTTCTTTTCTTTTGCTTTGTTGAAATTGTATTCATAGGAGTATTTGGAGTAAGGAGTATTTGATGGCAGTTTTTTGGGTGTTTTGTAATTGAGACTGGAATTAAGTGCTGCCCCAAGTGGTTGGATGATCTAACAGCTGTCCCCTGGCAGCGGTGTGCACCTTGGAGGCTGAGACTGGCCCCTGCCGTGCCTCCATGCCCCGCTGGCACTTCGACATGAGCCACAGGAAGTGTGTGCGCTTCATATACGGGGGCTGTGCCGGCAACCGCAACAATTTCGACTCAGAGGAGTACTGCATGGCCGTGTGCAAGCGCCTGAGTAAGTCTCACATGACAGAGGCCGCTTTGACAACACCCCTCTTTCCTCTCAGTGTTTGTGTCTCTGCTGCGGACTCTCTGCTCAAAACCTTTTAGGATAATGTAGTTTTCAGTGTGTCCCCGAGTAACACTTGCTCTGCAACCTTCAGCTCTCACTCACTCATCACACAGCTGTTGCCACCTGTTGTCACCTTCACCGCAACAATCAACACTAAATTTACTCGACATCCATAGTATTTAATTTACAATTATTCAAAATGTTGAAAAGTAACAAATATTCACATGTAACAAGCTGAAACCAGATAATGTTTGGTATGTCTGCTTTATAAATGATTTAAACTATTTATCTTAATTGTTAAACGGGTAATTTCCTGTCAATTGATCAATCAATTGTTGCTACTAAATTGGAACTTGTGAAATTTTCAATATTAATATGAGACTCAAGACTTCTTGGTACCAACCACAATTTGTCATAAGAAAAATAATTTTAAAAAACTGTACAAGTACAGAAATCATAATTTTCCCAATTTTGTATAAGCAACAAACTTGTATGGCCGCTTGTTTTTAGACAATGTTGATCATTTGGAATATTTGGTTTCTTACATTAAGTGCAAAAAGGTTTTTTCACTTAAAGGAAGTTTTAGTGTTTATTTTACTTGAGTAAGGCACATTTTTGGAATTGGTGCCAAAACTCAACTATCATATTTGCATTAATATTAAATATTTACAAACAATACTCAGCCCTACTGTCATTTCATGTATTTTAGAAACATTTCAGTAGGAAATCCAAAAAATATGACACAACATATTTTTTAATATGACATACAACATAGTCTTTCATTCATATGCATGCCTACTTCAAAACATGCTTTCTTAATTGTTCTGTCTTCTTTGTTTGACTGCCTGTGTCCGCTGCTGCCATTTGTTCATGTTTGTCTGTTTGCTGTCAACAATCACAGAGCACTGCCACTACGATTGCAAGAGCCCCATCAGCACGTGTCAGCAAAGCACCATTTATTTGCACCTTATAATAACTCACTTCAGTTGAAACACATTTCATGACCACGACCAATTGGATTTTTTATTTTCGCATCTTAAAAATAAAATGCTGTTAGGAGCTGAAGAAGCAGTTGAGAGCGGGAAATACGTGTTTTTACGTTAACCCTTGCATCCTGTTTGAGATGATGGAGTGTAACGACGCTCCTGTTTGCGAGCCTGCAGCGTTATTATTTTTTGCGAGTTTTAGCGATGCAGGGAGTGAGTCCTGCATGACTCTGTAGCGAGGAACCGAGAACAGAGCCCTCTGTCCTTCCCCCGAATGACCCAGCCGTCAAACATGGAGATATTTCCATTAGTGTTGGAGATGCGACCTGTCAGGCGAAAGCCGATGGAAAGATAAAAGGAATGCAAAAGGAAAGACTGTCAGATTCTCTTAAATTCAATAGACTTACTGATTGTACAGGAAAGCCAATGAGAGGAGTGCCTCTGTAAGGATTTTTGTCCAGCTTCAATCTGCATTCCACTTTCAACTCTCTTTCTCTCCGTGCCCAGTTGTCTGTCTGTCTTTGTTTCTCTGCCTACCTGTGTCTGCTTGGATCAGCCAGCCTGTCTGTCTGCCTCTGAGTCCGTCTCTCTCTGCCTAATTTGTCAGATTGCGTGTCTGTCCGCTCACCATCTGTTTTTCATGAATTTGCAGCCATGCCCCCAACTCCTCAGCCCACCGACGATGTGGACATCTACTTCGAGACCCCGGCCGACGACAAGGAGCACAGCCGCTTCCAAAAGGCCAAGGAGCAGCTAGAGATCAGGCACCGCAACCGCATGGAGAGGGTGAGTTTACCAAGATCCTGTCAGGGCGCCAGTCTCTGATTAAAGCGGTAATAAATAGGATTTTTACTGTTCAGCTGCAAAATATGACCATTAAATACATTATCTGTGGTATTGATCAATACCAGTAAATCAAAAAATACTCTACATTTTCTGGCTTTTAAAGTAGCCCAGAATCTGCCATGAAACAAATCTATAGTACTTTGCTTAATGAATGCCTTTTTTAAGCCAAAAAATGACAAAACACTGCAGGATTATGCTCACAGAATTATGTATCATGATAAACTTGAATCATGATAATCATTGAGGGCACAGATGAGGTAAAAGTTGTTGTCCCTTCTTGATTCCTCTCATGAAGTAACTGTGATACAGTTTTTATTCTTTTTTTTCAATGAAAGTGAAAAAACTGTTGGAAAATAGATTTATTTTCTCAAATAAGAATAATTACTATATTTGTGTAGTTTCGGTAAGAGTGAGCCAAACTCTTGAGAGAATTTCAGGGCCAAAAAAAAGTGCAAGTCTGTTGACTCACTAAATTTTCAAAACGAGCATATCAAAAGGCGGGGTCAGAGTTAAAAGATTAGCTGACTCCCAATTTTTGACGATTTTCTGACACATTTTAAGCTCGCAGTTGTAGTAAAGGCTTTGACTCTCGTTTTGGCAGTTTGTTTGGCACTTCAGTTGTTTCTGGGGTCAAATATGTGACCCTTGTGTTTTTATAAAAAGTGGACCACCTTTCATCTCGCTTCATTTCTATTCTCCCTCTTTGTCTCTGTCACTTCAGGTAAGAAAGGAGTGGGAAGAGGCTGATCGCCAGGCTAAGAACCTGCCTAGGCCTGAGAGGCAGACATTGATCCAGGTAAGACACTGATCCTTCCTCCTGGGATTCCCCCCTTTGTCCCTTTGTTTGGGTGAGATATGACAGCTTAAAGGGCCTGGGTCCCTCATTCCCTCTACCATCAAAGATCCCTTTTCCCTTACCGGTCTATCTTTATCACTCTAAGGCTAAATTAGGGCACAGTCTGAATGGGGAGACTTCTAAATGAGTCCCTAACTCCCCTGACAAGCCTGAGAGGCGACATGTGAAATGGAGAGCTGTTTTTTTTTTTAAGTAGAAGTTGAAAGAGCTCTGTTGTGCCAGACTGCTTGAGGTACATGTATGTTTTTTTTTAAATATGCATATGTTTTTGTTTACAGCACTTCCAAGCTATGGTGGAGTCCCTCGAGGAAGAGGCAGCCAGTGAGAAGCAGCAGCTGGTGGAGACTCACCTCGCCCGGGTGGAGGCCATGCTGAATGACCGGCGCCGTCTGGCCTTGGAGAACTATCTGGCCGCCCTGCAGGCTGACCCCCCCAGGGTAAACACCACACACCGGCCTCTGAGAGCATCTTTTTATCCTCTCCTCACGTCTCTCCATCTGTCTATTGCTTTCTACTCTCTCAGTCGATGTGCAAACACATTAACACACACATTTCTGTCAGACCACACTCAGCCTCACGCTACTTATGGCCTGTGGCTAATCTCATATCCTGTCAAAAGACCTTCTGCCAACTTACAATTCATCATGAAGAGAATGGATTACTGTAGCCAGAAAAAACACACATCCCAAAATCCTCAATGAGTACAAAGTCAATCACATTTGAACCTACAGCTGTAATCCCTGTCAGTTTTTTTTTGTTTAATTCCTCTTATCTAATAGTCTTTTGATCCTTTTGCCAACACAGTTTGGCACCCTGTTGCAAGGTGCTGGTCGTCCCTCTAACCAGCAGTGCTGGACTTGTTTCTGAAAAGATTAATCAATTAAATATTTATATTTTGTACCCATTTCATGTTAAATAATGTTGCCCAACCTGAGAGGAGTAATTCCTTATCGTGCTTCTGTTACACTGCCAGAATTGGTAATTGCATCATCTGTGGTCTGATGCTATTTCAGTAGGGTGCTTACTAAATGTTATGTTATATGCAATGAATCTTTTTGCACTTCGCATTTGAAAGCAACATTCCTGTCATGTTTCTGCTCAGTTATAATCAAAGTGATGGAAAGAGATAAATGTTCATGTGTTATTTTTTCTCTTCTAGCACAAAGCATGTTCATATCTAATGAGCTGGTCCACAAATAAGTTTCCTCATTGATTTCCTGAACAGGAAACAGAATTTCCTCACATAATAAGTCTCAATAACAAACTACTGAACCACAAATCGTTCATAAACACCTCACCGGTCACAGATCAATATGTAGAAAGACTAATTAATATGTTTTGACATTTCCTTCTTTGTATGTTAAGTTCATCAAATTTCAGGGTAAAAGAAGAAAAAAAAACTTTTTTACTAATTTCAGATATAGAAATGGGTCAAATTTGATCTTGAACAGTATTTAAGGGTTAAAGATTATAATAACAAGAATTTGTAGATTGATACTTGTAAAATTTGCATTACAATTCAAATCATTGATACGTTTTCAGGGAAGAGAAAGGTGATACATGAGACAGGAATATTATGTTAATATACACTTAAATGGTTAAAGGCTTTGTTTTTAACCATCCAACACTTCTAGCAACCCCTCTTTCTTCTTCTTGCGTGTCCCCCTCAGCCCCACCGCATCCTCCAGGCTCTGAGACGGTACGTCCGCGCTGAGAACAAGGACCGCCAGCACACCATCCGCCACTACCAGCATGTCCTGGCTGTGGATCCTGAGAAGGCTGCTCAGATGAAATCACAGGTCAGTGTTTGTATCCTCCCCAATTATGACTGATCAGTGTCCATCACGAACTCCCGCAGCCCAAAGTGATGTCTTAATAATGCTTGTTTTGCCTGATAAACAGTGAAAACCCCTCACATATTCAAGTTACAAATATATAAAACTGAGAAATCCCATTGAAGAAGCTGGAGAAGTTGGCATTTTTTGTTAGATGTAACTATCTTACACTAAAATGATTAATCAGTTCCTCAAATAACTTAATTAGTACCTGCCAATACTTTGAGATTTTGCATCCTTCCTGAGCTAGTTTTGGCAATGAAGACATACTTTATTAGAAGCTGTGTCCATAAATCTGAAACCTCTTTAAAGAGCCACTCAGAGATCTCACACTCCTCTTATTCATGCTGAGACAGGGAAGGCATAACAATGTCTCAGCTTGCTCCTCTCTGCTCTGTTTCTATGTGTGTAGGAGGTAGAAGAGTGCACGTTTCTCTGAGTTGAAGCCCAGGAGGAGTGAGTAGGCTCGTCTGGCAGAGGGAGGGAGGGAGGGGTGTTTCATTCACTTAAGCCTCAGCTGAAGATTAACATTGTGCAGGTCTTGTGTAATGCTGGACTCTGAGCTGCTGCGCAGGGATTTGGCTGAAAGCTCTTCTGTTAGATGTACTCGCATATGTGTCAGTGCCCTTCGACACCATTTATAGCTATCCCCCACCATTACAGATAACACAGCAGATGGATGAAACAACATAGTGAGGAGGGGAAAAAAGGACCGGAGGGTTACTATTTAGATGAATCATTGGATCTGGGAGGTGGCGAGCCTCTGTGCTCAGTCATGGGAAGCCAATCTGTATTGTTTTGCTCGAGCAGCGTTTATTTGTGGAGTCTACTTGCTGTTTTTTTTCTACACCGAGCCAGACTTAGAAACTGCATTGTCTGTTTTAGCTACTCTCCTTGTTTGTGATTGTGACATTACAAAAGAATCCATTGTAAATAAGGAAAGGCTTGCTGTGCTTTATATAACTGGGTTATGTGACTTTCTGGGATCAAGGTTATATTCTTTCTTCTTTTTTTTAATAAAAGCCTCACCTGTTGAATATTGGTGAGGTTTACTTGATGCATCAAAATCTCTGTTTCAACATTGGGACATGTAATCTTCATAATGAGGATTGTTTGTCAAACATCAACAGGAAGGTGTCACAGGAGCTGCAGCTTGTCTTTTTTAAAGGGAAAAGGTGCATTATTACTGCCATCTGTTGCTGGCTCTGGTGCACTGCATCCACCATGTGTTACAAGATGAAAACAGTCAGTCATCATAGTGGGAAATAAACACCAGCTACCTGCCAATATCCGGTCAGCTTTGTCAGTGGCTGGTTCCTTTTCATATTCTGCCAAACACTTTGGCAGCAGAAATGTGGAAATAGCTCTCCTTTCTAAACATTTTGGGTTAAAAAAAAAAAAGCAGAGAAAATGACTGGAAGATTTTTGGAATACACAAAATTTGATGTCTGGTCGATCAAAAGAGTCTTTCTTTTTCTTTCCCCTCTTTTTTCTTACCAAAGCGTGATAGTCATGATCATTGGGACTGACAGGCAGTAGATCCTGTCAAGTCACTTCAGGGCTTCGAGCACTGATTTGAATATTACATGCAGCAACTTGTTTTATGCCTGCACGTTGGCTGGCTGTGAGTGAGTCATAATAAATATGCTCTTCCACCAGAAAACACATTTCTGCCTTTTTTCTCTGACAGTTCTGTTTTAAATTTGTGAACATAAACAACTTTCTTCCTGTCGGTATATTTATATTCCGGGCAGTGAACAGTTAGCAGTCTGTCCTAAAATTTGTACTGTGTAGTCATTTATTATCTCCATAAACCTGGAGGGCATCATGTGTGTATATCTGTGTATGTGTGTCTGTCCGCAGTTAATCTCACATACTACTGGACCTATCAGCCTCATATATTTTTTGCACATTTATGACTCAAGGACCTCTCATTGTGGCAGTGATTCACAATTTTTGAAAGACCTATTTTATAAAGCCATTGACTGCTGACTCCTTACTCCTCCACTTCACCAGCTGGTAGCAAGTGACACCTGCTTCAGTCTGAAATCTTGTTTCTGGCAGGGACAACAAATCATTCCTTACTGCCACATTAGATCAATCTGTGCCAAATTTCTGCACCATGAGAGTGGGTTGTGTTATGAATTCAAATAAATATTCCCTTTAAGTCTGTCATAAAGCTTAAGATTTTATCTTTTCAGCAGTCCCTACCATTTTGAGATATGTTTTATTATACAGGAAAAGGCATTAATGTCAATTAGCTAGGTAAAAAATAAGGCTTACCTAGTCTGTTGCAGGCCACATTTTGGCCTTTGTCTGGGCTCAAAAAAATTGAAATCCATAAAAAAAGTCTGGTCTCATCTTGACCCAGAGCATCTGCAGATTAATCCGGAGTGTCTATGTTCCTACAGCCCTATGTTCCCTTAGCCCTATGTTCCCACAGCCCTATGTTCCCGCAGTTGAATAATGAAATAACGAATTTCACCTGTCTTTCAAGCATTTTCATAGATGAAAAACAACAACACGTTATGTGCATTAGGGAATGGCCATACCTGTGCTGTGGGAATGTAGGCCTGAGGAAACATAAGGCCTAATTTTGATGGGAGGAACATTTCCTAGAAATGGGGGAACATAGGAATGACCCCGATTAATCACATATCTGATATGTAATGATCCACCAAAGTTAAGCACAATAAGAGATGAACAAATCCCTGTTTTTATTATCCTCGCCACTGTCTTGACTGTGCATACCTGGCTTTGACCCGCACTCTGCTGTGTGCACTCTTTCAATGAAATTTAAAGTTAGTTGCAACGACTAAACAGTTTTTTTCACAGTTGTTTCAGTTTTGCACATGCAGCATTGTGGCGATGGTTGGTGCTGCTTTCTGGCATTGAACATTACTAAATGGCGGTTCTGCACCAGTAACATCTGGTGCAGATGTCTGGTATCATTTTGTTAGATGGCCGACAGCTAGCTAACTAGATGAAACCAATAGTAGTCACACCATGGATGTATGATTAAAACTGGATACCTGACCAAAATCTGTGCCCATTCAGTGGGCACAGAGCCGAATTGCTCGGCTCTTCCGGTTTTACTTCTGTGTTTATTTACACAGCCCACTGAATATGTGCAGTAGTGTTTCCCAATGCTGGCCCCACCCACGAGGTCCCGCTCGGCCCATAAACTTTACATTTTGCGGACGTCTCACATCAAGGAAAGTTTCACAAATATAAAACTTCCATGGACCAAAAATGTATAATAGAAAGAGTCGTAATTGACTTAGTTCGAGATGCCGGTGAACACTGGGAAAAATTGCCTGCAAGGCTGAAGGGCGGTGCCCTATCCAGCTCTTATAATACATCCACAGTCCAAACATACAATGTGTTATATGTAAATACAAATGTAATTCTTCTTCACCTACTTCTGCTTGTCTCCGTTATCTTCTCTTCCTGCCAACACCTGTTTCTAAAGATGAATTTGAATCTTCTCGTACGTTTTATCTCAAGGCACCACCATGTTTCTCCTGCTTGACACGGTTTCTTTGTGCATGTTTCCAAACAGGAAAGCCAAGACTGTAATCTGTGCTGCTATTATAGGGGACAAAATGTCTAACCTCTCCCAGTGACAATAAACTCGAGAGCGAATTTCAAGGGGATTTTACTGGGATAAGGGTTCATTTTCTGGTTCATTAATGTTAGCTTTTAAATAAATACTGTTAGAATGAAAATTATGTATTAATAGTTCACAAATCATTCTGTAATTGGTTATCACTGGATTAGTGTTGAGTCAATTATTCAATTAATGGATTTGTGGAACATCATGAAATTAATCATCAACAATTTTAATGGGTGATATATATCATTTCCAAAGTATTTTATCAAAACATTTCCTGCTTGACAATTGTAAGGTTTCTCAGTTTTTGTCTATTTTACATCATTATAAACTTCATCTGATTGTGTTTAATTATTCAGCAGCAATTGGAAGACAACACTTTGGGCTTTGGGAAGTCACGATGGGAGTTTACTCTTATTTTTTGTCATTTCACAGACAAAACAATGAATCCTCTGCTGATAATCAAACACATTTCCATTCAGGGGAACATTTTCACTTTGTTGTCATCATAAGAATTACATTAAAAAATGTCATTTGTTTTGTTTTCAACTCTAGGTGATGACCCATCTGCGTGTGATCGAGGAGAGAATGAACCAGAGTCTGTCTCTGCTCTACAAAGTACCGTACGTGGCCGAGGAGATTCAGGATGAAATCGGTGAGTCGTGTTTCCGTCAGAGGCCTCCGGGCAGCTTGGAAGGAGGGACGGTGTGCTGTAATAACGACAAAAGTGAAATGAAAACAGTGATGGAATTTGCACAGATAAAGGCAATGCATCACATTTCCTTTGTGCCCTCAGTGAATTGTTTTTCTAATATCTGGTGCACGCCGCGCAAAATGGAAACACAAACACAAATATAGGGGGTAGACCAGTAGACAGGGTCTGTAAACCAATTATCAGAGACGGAGAGAAAAGTTTTGTCTTATTCTCAGTGTGAAACTGTGAAGGGGAATTTAATACAGGGGTCTCTGCTCACCAGCTCTCATTTTTACAATTAAATCTAAAGCAGGAAGCTGTACTTGGGATGTTTCAATCTCCCGTGGTACAATTTAAGATAGTAAATGTCCAGTACATTTTTATTTTTGTCTTTTGTTTCCTTTCATTCATTAAGAGGAACCATAGCATGGTGTTGCAGTACAGATTGAAGTGGGGCGTGTGCAGTGACAGAACTGGGTCACAGCTTTCACCATGCTGCATCCTGTTGGGAGATGTGCGGATTTATACGGAAAATAGCTCTCAGAAAAATACTAATTGGTAGTTAGCAGAAATGGGAACAGATGTGTCTTGCAGCAGCAGTAGCAGCAGCTCTGTGATTGTTGGAGAAATCATGTTAACATTAATTGGCGAAACTCTCATTTTGCACATTGCTGCCATGACCCAGGTCAGCAGGTGTGAGCATATGCTACGCTGTCTCATACTCATTGGCTCTTTATTGCAGACGAGCTACTCCAGGAGCAGAAAGCTGACATGGACCAGTTCCTGTTGTCTATCTCTGAATCACAGCCAGATGTCACCGTGTCGTCAGAGGAGAGCGTGGAAGTCCCCATGTCCGAGGGCAAACCCTACAGGCCCTTCCAGGTCACATCCTTGGGGTCCCATTCGGAGCCAGAGGGTGAGCAGCTCCAGCCTCCGACACAGTCACAGGCAGCGTTGTGAGCGTCACGCTGACCGTGTGGAGAACAATAGGCCATACACACTTTGTGAAGGACGTTGGTGACAGAGCACGCCAGAACTGTGGCACAGTGAGGGAGAATAAGTTTACAATGTGCTCTACTGTATGTCGGTGCAAATGTACTGTGGAGACGCGGGTATGGACTATCTGCGCCTGCACATTTCCCTGTGGCTCAGCCTTCAATGCAGCACTACTGAAGTTCAGATAAATGAACAAAAGCCTCAGGCTTTGGTACTGAGCTGGGGCCAAAGGCTTAGGAAAAAAAATGAGCAGTTTGATTCTCTTTTTGGTCACATTTGTGCCAAACAAAAGATTAAATCCTCAAGGAGACAAAATTTGATGGATGGAATGCTTCCAGAAAGACGGAAAGGCAAATTACTTCACAAAAGTAAATCCCCAAGTAACATTAAATATACATGCCAACACCTCAGAGGGCTCAGATACAGCTAGCCAATTTTTATAACAGCTCTCGTTTTCTTTTTCTTTTAAGTTTGTTTATCTCCCAAATTTATTTTCAGACACTTCCCAGCTGGACTCTTTTCCTAATCAATTAACACAGATTGATATTCCTGCCTTTTCTCTGCTCACCTGAGTTTTCTCTCTTCTCTCCTTCCCCTTTTCTACTCTTCTTTTTTCTGTTGCTCATTTCTAATGCCAAGGCGATCTATCAGACTCCCCACGTGCCTTCAAGAAAGGTTGGTGCCTCTGCTGCGTCTTGTTCTCCCCCCCCTCCTCCCTCTCCTCTCCTCTCCTCATCTCCCAAGCCATTCCCATCTACTATTTTGTTCCTCTGTTCTGCTTTTCCTTATCCTTTAGTGCAGTGTGGGATCCTCTCTCTCTCTCCCATCATAGCTATTTTATCAGAAGCCATCTGGTGCTTAATTTTCTCCTTTTTTTTTTTGATGACTCACTTGGGCTGCGTGGTTGCATTTCAGTTGCTCCTCTGCCTGGCCTTTCATCATACTATGATTATCATCTCATGCTGAATAGCAAAGTCTGTGGCTTCTACGTCTTGGAGAGATAGGTCGCAGCCAGCTCCCCTCTTAGAAAGACTCCTCAGTCATGTGTCCGCCGTCATCCCCTATTCAGTGCATTAGTCAAAGCACCTTGCTTAATTATTCCCCCCCGCCCACGCACCCATTCCCCCTGTCCCCCTGTCCCCAGTCGCCCTCTTCCTGATAGGAGCTTTGTGATTTAGTAGCCTTGTCTGAGGCTCAGTGTTTCCACTGCTGACCCACAACCCCAATCTAAATTGGCCTAATTTGTCCTCCCAGGGATGTGTTTACCTGTGTTGTCTGATCTGGTCTTAACCTTGTGGTCTGACTCAATAAACGGAACACAATCCATTAATTGTTGAATCAAAATATAAGTGGATGCTGAACCTCCCCTGTTTTATTTTTCCAGAATACTTCTATATTTGCTGTTGATTTTGTATTTTACCTGTCAAACCTCTAGTACTGGTGCAACTAATGATTATTTTTCTTATTTCATTTATAAAAATGCCCCCTCCTTTGAAATAATTAAATTTATATGATCCAAAAGAGAGAAAAATCAGCAAATCTTCACATTTCAGTAGCTAGAATCAGTGATTGTTTGGCATTTCTGCTTGATAAAATGACTCAAATGATCTATCAATAGTCAAAATTGTTGTCGACCATCTGCCGATTGACTATTGGACTAATGGACTTATTGTTTCAGCACTTGTTCAACCCATGCACATGAGGTCACATTGTTTACATAGAGTTCACTGCTGTTGTGTTTTTTTATGTGTCGCTGTGGCTGGCTGCGACACTGTATGTGTGTTTGTGTGTGTGTGTGTGTGTCTGTGTGTGTATGTGTACCCTACAGTACCATCTGATAACCTGCCAGAGTTTCTGATGTCACTGCTGCAGAGTGAGGCCTGAAAACACACATCATTGTCCTGTGCTTAATCCAACGGCAATTGTACTAATCTTAAGCGTTTGGTACCGGCTGACCTAGCAGCATCAGCCACTAGCAGACAATAAGCCTACACTAGACTCACTGCTGCTGCTGTACATTGTTCAGGACTCGGCCCTGACTTGCTCGCTCTCCTCTCAGCTGTTGATTTATTCATGGGATATCTGGTGTGTGTATTAATAGATCCCTACGTCTATTTCAAAACCGTCGCTCTAACATGCATATTTGACACTCTGGCCCAGTTTTTTGGCTTAGCCGCTTACTTGCTAATCATCTGTTAAAATCTCAAGAGACTATAAAGGATTTGTAGATGAGGAACTTCAGTTGATTCACAGTTTTGACCATGAAATTGGAGATAACTTGAGGGATACAAAATGCCAGGATGAGTCACAGTTGTTTAGAGGAATTCGATTTTAGTGAGTCAGTGCACATCGCTGGATGTTTACAGAGGCATCGCAGCTTTATGCAAAAACACCACTTTGAGAAGGCTTTGTAGAAAATGTAAGGTCAGTGTCTTGTTGGCTTCACAGTGCTCACACTGTGCTGAGTGGAAGAAAGGGCTTTGTTGTCATCAGTGCACTAAAGGAGACTGAAGCGACAGTTGTGGCGATAAGAGGGGGGGGGAAACAAGAGCTGGGATATCTATGTGCAGCTGTCCACCATCAATACCACCATCCCTGTTTGTTTGTTTGTTCGTGCTTCTCTGCTGTTATTGACTGTAATCCTTCACCTTCCTCACAGGCTCCGCCATGTCTGGTTTAGACGGTCTGATAGGTGCTGAGGAAAAAATCATCAACAGCAAACCCAAGATCAGCGACAATGTGGTAAGAGCCCCATTATCACTTAATTAATCTGTTTGCGTATCAGAGCTTCTTTTTTTTCTAACTTTCTAACTTCCTTTACACGTGAACTGAGAGCAACACTGTTAAAGCAATAAAAGATTAAGATTTTAAACCATATTTGCAGCGTTAAATATTCTCTTGACAGTTTAATTTCACTACCACAAACTCAGGACCAGGCAAATGTGCTCATGATTGAAAAATAATGAGTACATACAGTATAGCCGCTTTCACATGGCTCTCTTAAATTCAGCTTCTAATGAGTCAGATTATTCCAGTAACTATGTTGTCATAGTTACAGCTAACTCACACTGGGCTATTTGCGTGTCCCCTTTGCCAAAACCGACACTCATTCAGATCAACTCCACACTTTGTTAGGCAGTCATCGCATGCTACTTTTCTTTGCCAGACGGACCATTCCTCCTTGTGGATTTTTCTAGACGATGTTTGGCTGCTGAACGTGTGCTGTGTTTTGCATGCTAATCCAACACCAACCACAAAGCTGTGTATTTCTTGTGTGTGTGAATATGAGTCATGCAAGTTTTTGTTGTTGTTGTTGTTGTTGTTGTTTGTTCTTTCAAATGCATGCATGTTTCTTTTGTGGAAATGCTCGTTTACTAAGACTGAGCAATCTGAGGTTCAAAAAAACAAGTCTCCATCCTGATTATCTTTTGTGAGAAACTGACTCTGGACTGCTCTGTCTCTACAAACAGCAGATTTTGTTTCAGCCTCCAGAACACACCCACTTCCACTCACAGTGCTTCTTCTTCTTCAGATTAGAGCTCTCAGTAATGAGTGACTGACAGTCTGTGTAGAGAGACATGTTAAATGTGTGCCTAGAAGACAGTCTGTTGTTGATGCTTGCAAAAAAAAAAAAACAACCTCACCCTCTCTCCTTCCAGTTGTGTATGAGACAGCTCCAAGTGTATCATCACCCAAATACAGATAATCTTTCCAGTTTACTTCGCTGCACATTCACACCTTCTTGCTCTCCACCTGCCTATCGCTCTCTTTCTATCTGTCTCACACACACACACACACACACACACACACACACACATTGTGGTGAGTGTAACATGGGCTCCCCTGTCTGTGTTGACAGGTGATTGATGAGTCTCTGGATGTTAAAGAAGTGGTTTACAGTGCAGAGAGAGTCAGCGTTATGCATGATGATGAGCTGGTGAGTATAGCAGCGCCCTCCATAGGGCTCTCTGGGGAACTGTAGTTATCAGTAGTGGGGTGAAAGATGAAAGAGGTAGGGAGTGTTGTAGCGAATTAAAATTCACACCATTGGAACAGACCCCAAATCCCCTCTCTTGTTTTTATTTTATTTTAAAGTTTTCTGTTCAGGCTAATACATTTTTGGTTATTTCTGCATGGATGCATGTTTGTTATGTAAATGTATCTGAATGTACACATTTGAAAATCTGAGTTCATATGATGAATGTGAATCCACACAAACTGAGTGCTCTCAGTTTATGTGTAAGAATGAGCAGAAAATAACTCCCCTCGGTGGCTGTCTACATATGAGTAGTTTGTGTCATATGTGCCATATTACATTGTGAAGATGAGTGTAGATGACTGTGGTTGTGTGTATACACCGAATTAGCCAAGATATTACACGGTCTTCCACAAAGACACATTTTTATGCATGCATAACACTAGTCACAAGTCAATCATGTCCAATTCTCTCCCAAAAAGGGATTTTGTCGCTGTTTCACTGTGTTCTTTTATAAAAATAACTCGACATTTATATTGTCCTCCAGTTGCCTCATCTCACAGTTTAAAATGATTTTAAGGAAGTGATAAACATATTTTTGACTATCCCTGTTCACAGATGAGAGCAAAAGAATCCAATTTCATTCATATAATTTTATTTGTCCTCATAAATAAATTAGTAGCTTTTATGTTACAGGGACATTTTAATATGTGTCAACCTGGGCGCTATTCTTATATCTATTATTATGACTATTATGACTATTGATCACAATAACAACTTACTCACCACCTCCGTTGTTAGAGATTTGGAAACACAGACTCCAGCAAGAATCATATTGATCAGGGCGAGGAGTGTGAGTCAGCTACAGATTCGGTAGAAAACAACAAAACAAAACATAGAATTAACTCATCCTGAACAAGATTGTCTATTATGTGTCCGACTGAAAGTTAACACAGCTAGTGTTGCCTTAGAAATACCTGCAGCTATTGGAGAAGCTGCACAGTATAGCAGATCCACTACCTGGTCTGGTCAAACTTCGCAGCTACTATATTGTCAGGCTCGCTGTCGATGTAGTTTGTGTGCATCTTTTGAGAATAACATAACAGTGTCTGCTTTTTTGTCTCCATGTGGTTTAGTCAAATTTAAAGGGGTTCAAATTTGAAAATAAACTTGCACTCATTCTTTTTTTGTGCACCCAGCATAAAACTTCTGCTTTTAATCGATTTTGAGAGAACATATTAGAGGATTAACTAAGTGGTGTAACCATAAAAACTTTGTACCAAATAATTAAACTTGCTTAAAAATGCTAAATTCTCAATAAAACACCATATCAACTAGATTGGCATGATCTTACATTATAACTTTTTATATTAAATAAAAAGTAATGGAATACAATTGTTCTAAATATTACATTTAGTCTGGGGAATCATGTAAACCAGGGACCAGTTCAATTTTTTTTTATTAAGTAATTATTTGTAGTACATTTAAATACACTGTAGGCTTGACATTTTCAGGAGCATTCAGTCTTAGTTTTGGTTTTAAAGAATGGTGCAAATGACATAAAATCAACAAAAATACAAAATGTACATTTTAACAAGCTTGATGCTGCTTTTAAGACAATTTTTAAAGATCATTTTGAATTGCTCATCTTGCTAATCCTTATTTGTCACTGACCCATGTAACCTATTAAGTGCAGTTTTCATTGACTACTACTACATGGTAAAGGAGACTCAAGTTTTCCAGGGGGTCATTGCTCCAACTACTGCTTTTCCAAAATCTCCGGTGAGGGAAATGTAATCATGATCAATACTCAAAATGGACAAAAATATGAGAATAAATACCAGCAAGATAAATACTTGAATTGCCCTTTAAAAATGATTTATAGTTTTTAAATGACTGGAGCGTAGTTTTATCTAAGTTTATTATTTAACAGCATGATAACAACAATTTTAATGTCTACCTATCATAAACAGAGTAAGTGAATGATGTAACTACTGTATAATGTCTTTATTACTGCAGCCAGAGCAGCTTAATTGTGTCTCTGCCTGTGTTGCTGCAGCAGTGGTCACCTGAGTTTGCATGTATCATCTCTTCACTGTCACTGTCACTGTCACTCTCTCTCTCTCTCTCTCTCTCTCTCTCTCTCTCTCTCTCTCTCTCTCTCTCTCTCTCTCTCTCTCTCTCTCTCTCTCTCTCTCTCTCTCTCTCTCTCTCTCTCTTACTCTCACCCGTTCTCACCTGTTAGGAGTCTTACCGCCCCCTGGGAGAGGACTTCAGCTTCGGGAGCAGCGCACTGATTGGCTTGCTGGTGATCGCAGTGGCCATAGCAACCGTAATTGTGATCAGTCTGGTGCTTTTGAGGAAGAGGCAATATGGCACCATCAGTCATGGCATCGTGGAGGTAAGAGAGTGGCTATTTGCTGTATTGCGTGGAGGTTTGGACATGGAGTGTAAACCGAACACACAAGTACTCTCATATAACTGCTATCCATCTTATACCAAGTGTCAGATTTAGATTAAATTATCATGTTTTATGTAAATGGAACACAGGGCGATTACCAGCCAAATTAGGTTATTGCAGCTATTTGCATAGGACACACACAGCATGTTGTGCCTTCTTGAGAAGAGTCGTTTAATTCATCCTGCTCTTGTTGAGGTCACCCATTATGAGCCGTCCTCTCTCTGTCTCACAGGTCGACCCCATGCTGACACCAGAAGAACGCCACCTCAGCAAGATGCAAAACCACGGCTACGAAAACCCCACCTACAAATACCTGGAGCAGATGCAGATCTAACCAGAGCCTATAAGGGGGGCGCTGTGAAGTCAGACAGAGGACGGCAATAGAGGGGGAACATACTACTGACCAATAACATATGATGCTATTGTTAAAATCATTTTGCATACATCCAAACTCCATTTACTGGTTTGTTCAAAACAATCCTTAAATAATGCTACTACTTCTACTACTGCTACTATTGTACTATAGAGCTCTTTTTTGATCATGTTTCTTTTGAAAAGGTGATGTATCTGCTGCCATTTTGCATTATGGAAAATGTGATCCTGCAGATTTTCTCTGTAATTATCGATACAGCTATCTCAGATCAAGATGTACAACATTTCTTCAGACATTTTATTTTATTTTTTAAAAAGTGAAAGGCAAATCCAGCGAAATTTAAATGTTTTTAAGTAGCCATCATCAAACCGGCAGACCAGACACTACGCCTTTGTTTTACCATCATGCAAGTGTCACTCAGTTTCTGATGGTTTTTTATTTCTCAAAAAGAAATTGGTGTTTTTATTTTTTGTTCTTTTTCCTCTCAATAGATTGCTTGTATATGAAGGTTCTTTGTACCGATTAAAATGTATAGTGAAATGAAAACAAATGAGAAAAAAATGAAAATCATGGTTAATTTACTTTATGTTCTTTGTTATGATAACAGACAAAAATATACATACAGTTTAAATATATATAAGAGTAGATGTTTTTATTCCACCTTTTTTTCCCAGGGAAGAGGTTACGAGTTGGTTTTAGGGTTCTAAGATCAGTGGTCATGGGTTGTGTTTGCAGGCACACTGACGGAGAGAGATTTGGGGAAAGGTGAAACGTGTGCACAGGCCCCCAGCTCAAACACATCACACAAAACCTACTCTGAACTCTTACTAAGTGAATGTGATGACATCCCAATATATTCCCTCCTGCACACACACACACATAAACAAGCTTTTATCAATAGGGAAACCAGATAAATTGATAAATGAAATAATGCCTCTTGACGTGTGTTACATAGTTGAATGTATTGTGGAAGCTTTTTTTTCCCATACTATGTACCTGACAGGTTCCCGCGCGGCTTTGATTTTAATGCAGTGTCACATACACACATGTGACAGTGTGTCACGACATGCCACAAACTGATAAACTATTGTTGCTTTTTTGGGGGGGTGGGGTGTGGTGGGAGGTTGAGGGCAGTTGTTTATGAATTTTTTGAACAAATTATCTGAAGCAAAAAAAAACAGTACTAGACAAGCTACATTGCAGACATATTTGGTGATGGTGTACACACGTTACTGGAGCAGCTGTTGGCTTTGCTGGTCATGAGGCCAAGAACAGTCTGATCGATCAAAACAGGGCTGATCCGCCACCAGGGGGCACCAAACAAAGCAAAAAAATGTACAAATTCTGGTAGATTTTGGAGCATTTTTTAAATTAATCTGAATTTAATCTGAACCAATAAAAATTATTTTGGCTGGTCAAATTTTGCAATTTGAACTTTGGGTTTAAGGCCCACCCCCAAAAGGCTCGGTCCGGCCCTGGATTAAAGACACCTGAGACAACTTGGAGCTGGAGGGCTGTGCAGGCAGACAGAGACACACATAAAGACAAGGCTTGGAGAGCTGGTTTCTGGAAAAAGAATAAAATAAACTTGTGTATTTTTACAGGTAGAGAATGACACAAACAAGTAAACTGAATCCTAGAATCCTTTTTTCTCTTTCTCTCTCTCTCTAGTATTGTCTTTGTATGCCTGTATAGTTGATGTTGCAATCATGGCTTTTTTCTGGAGGATTATCTGTGGTGTGCATTGTTCTTATATGAAATTATATGATATATATTTTTAAGTTTGTTTTCTTGTTTTCTATTTTTTCTCTTCCTGTGACAGTATCTCTGTATGTGACTGTCTCACTATGCACCCAAATGGCTTCAAACTTGTAACTGCCTGCTTGATTGTGGGAGGGGACAGGGAACTAATATAATATGCATATTAGTGATTTAAAACACATTTTGATTGACATCAATGAAAACAGATTTATGGTTACAGGGGGGATACACATCAATAAACTCACAACTTCCATATGGCTGTGTCGTCTTTTCATTTAGATAGATAGATAGATAGATAGATAGATAGATAGATAGATAGATAGATAGATAGATAGATAGATAGATAACAGTGGTGGAAGAAGTATTTAGATCCTTTACTTAGCCTGAGTAACAGTACCGTTACAGGAAGGTAGAAATACTCCATTACAACTAGAAGTACTGCATGATAAATCCTACTTAAATAAAAGTACATGAGTATTATCAGTTTGATGTAGTTAAAGTATTGTAGTAAAAGTAGTGTGACTGATATTATATATAAATAATAATAATAAACTTTATTTCTATAGTTTCCATTTTGTTACAAGGTGCCTCACATGATACAACATACTAGCCTGGGTTAAACCCATGCAAGTCCAGTGGTTCCCAACCTAGGGGTGGGGCCCCTCCAAAGGGACAGCAGATAAATGTGAGGGGTTGTGAAATGATTAATGGGAGAGGAAGGAAGAAAAAACTAAGTTCTGATACACAAATGTGTTTTCAGTTTTTGGACTTTTTCTCTAATCTTTGATTTTTCGGTCAAATATCAGATCATTTGAACATTTATTGTTTATTCAATTTCCCCTCCAAGGGATTAATAAAGTACTTCAATTCAATTCAATATTTGAGGGGAAAATCACTATTTGGTGGAGCTGTTAACAACTCATAGACATCTGGAGTGTGAGCCTGACTCACTGCTTTTTGTAATATGTCAAAAGGAAAAAATGCTGGAAACCACTGGCTTCATCTTTATCTGTATCTTTTCATCTGTGTTGTATTTTAAAAGCTAGTTATGTTAGGCTATTCATTGTGTCAAATCTTCATCTAAAAAGTAATTATAACTGTTAAATAAAGGCAGTGGGGTAGAAAGTACAACATTTCCCTCTGAAATGTAGTGTAGTAATATAAGCATAGCTTCATAAGCTGTAAGTAGGTAGGTAAATGTACCTGGTAATTTTCCACCACTGACAGGTTTTGTACTTGTGCTGTCTAAATCCGATGATGTTTAGGGAGATTAATAAAGTCTCTAAAATTACAAATTAGAGATCCTGTATAGTATTATCACAGATTAGAGGAATTTAGGGGATGCCGTTTTCTTAAACAGAAACCTGTGACTCATCATAGACGTAAAAGGATGAGATGGGGGTGATTTAGCAGAAGTGAATCATCGTCAGATAAGATCACATGACTGATACTAAAAATAGGTCGTATGAAACCAACATATCATCAATATTTAACCAAAACACTCAGAAATTAAACAGCTTTAGTCGTTTATTTCAACAATTTATTGAAAATACGCCAATGTAGAATAAAGTGTATAATCCCCTAAATGCTTACAAATGACTACTAATCGCACCATTGTCCGTATTATCTGACCAATATATGATATGGAATAGTAAAGTATAATAATAGTTAATGGTACGGTTTTTAATGTACACTTTAGTAGTCTTTCTAAATCACTTCTCGTAGAAGGACACAATAAAAACATGTTTTTTTCCATCTTGGCAGGTAAACAGGAAGTGAACAGGTATGGAGACACGCCCGCAGAAACCTGAAGCTCCCGGAAACCCCAGTTTATAGTTTTTTTGCTGTTTCGTTTGGTTTCCCTCCGCTGAAGTCAAACAGGTGGTCGACATATTGTAGCCTGATAGACGTGTGTGAACATCTCGACCGAAGAAAAGCCCGTCTTTCAGGAAAAAACTAACTAACACTTTTAACACTTTGTGAGTAAACTTCTTAGATTTGATCGGGGTTTTGCGCGCAGGTGGATTTGGTTTTAGAAACGTAGGATTAATCATCAAGGTGAGCAGGCCTGCAGGTTCACCTGGACTAACTACTGCAAGTCAAAGAAAAGTAACAAGAAGAGAGAAGAAACTAGAAAGGGAGAGGAAACATTTCATAGTTTAATTTCAGCTTGGACCCACTGATGGATTACATGGACAGTGGACTGAGATACAGCCCTAACTCGGTAAGTATTCTATATTTCTGTACGACCTATATATATATATATATATATATATAGAGAGGTCATATATATGGGTCATATATATGGGTCATTAAATGTAGATTAGATGATTTCTGTGCTTTTATGAAAGAGTTTGGATTTGGGTGTTGCCTGTGTGACACTGACATCAATGTCACCTTTATTTTTCCTTAATTACATTAGACATAATTAAACAATAAGTGAACTAAACTGCTAAAACAAAAAGATGAAATAAGTGTTGGCTATTGATAAATGAACCAGCCCATACTATCTCACATGACTTGTATGTGTCACTTGTGTTTTCATTCTTCACATAACCTACTGTTCAAACAACAGTTTGTTTCACTGCATACAATTACAACCGGGCTGTTATATAACCTCAAACTTCTTATGAACAACACTCTGGTCTGCTTAAAAAACAAACCAGCACTTAGGAGCTGAGAAACTGTTGAATTTGGTATTTGTTGGGAGAGCCTTAAAACTGTTTATCACCATGTATAAAAAGCCCAAAAATGTCACCTTTTTTTTTAGATGAATGAAAGCAAAGAGGAAGTATGCAGTACAATAACATTTCTAATTTGCATCAGGATAAGAATCGACATTGTGATGAAACTGAAATGTCATCCAATCATAAGGCTGTTTTTTAAAGATCTCTTGTTCTTTGGCTCAAGCTGTAATTTTCCATTCAATTTAATTGTAACTTTTTGCAGGATTTGGGGGATTTTCCTCTTATAAACGAGCCCTATGTGGCCCTATGTTTACCCACCTCAGTCTTTCTTTGATACATCATTTCTAATAATTAAGCGCAATAAGACAGTGTTTAAAGGCGCCTTTTACATGCAGAATACACCAAAAACCCTCCAACTTAAACCACTCTCAAAATTTCAGATGAAACCTTAAGAGTGTCTCTCTTTGGATTTCTTGACATAAATCATGGGAACCTTAATTCCTGGGCTTCGTCAGTGAGGGTCCTCAGAAGACATGCAGCCACTGTAGGGCCGACAGTCTGAATTCCTGCTGTTATTCCGCCCTGTTGTGACTTGTTTCACCGAGTCCTTCTGTTCTGTAGACTAACATCCAGTCCCAACTACCCCACAGCATCACAGCATGGTCATAAATACAAGGCCATATCTGGATAATGCCCTTCAGGATTTTACCTCCAGGGCACAAGAGAGCAGATATGTGGAGTCAGCTTGTTGTTCTTTGTTCATGCTATAAGTGTTGCTCTTTAACACTGAGGCTGGGCTATCATTTAATATCATTTAAAAACATATTATGATGAGAAAGATTCATGTTTCAGTTGACCTTAAGAATTATAGGCAAACTGCAAATTAAAGAGGTGAGAAAATGTTCGGTCAGTAGTTTTGTGTGCATGTTTTCTTTTTATTGAACCACGTCAACACTCACACTAACTGAGAAATTTGCTTACAAGCTCATTAAAGGTTAATGCTTCAATTATGAAGCTTCACAAAGATTCATGTCTTACATTTCTGATGATATTGAAGTTGATTTAGAGCCACGAAAACTTTAACTTTTGTATGAAGAGATGTGGTGTAATGACTTGTTTCCCATGTTTCTGAATTTAAAATACGATTTCCTTTTAATTAGTAGGCCTCACTTAAAAAGCCCCTCAGGCAGTGAATGCATGATGCATGTAATGTTTGGGTAATAAACAAGACAAAAAAAAAAGAAATAGGGAAAACCAGCTTGAATATCTATTCCACAGTCTCTGCAATGAGTGCTGTGAGATGACAAATGAAAATAACTCTTCTGTGGAGGTACAGGTAGTGTATTTTAATGCTTGAGTTGTTGCAGGGCCCTCAAAGGTGCACTTTAATTTGTTCTTGTCATTCAGCGTGAGTAGCTTTAAGCGGACAGAAAGAAAGTGTTGCCCTCGGATTATAAAGTAGTTATTGGTGTCACCGTTTCACACTGCAGGTGATCTTCCTGTTAGCACCTTGTAATTGTCATGTCACAGTCCTAGCAGTGTTTTTTTGAATCATTTGAAACATTTCCTAAGCTTTTTAAAATGATTTTTTGGTGAACCACAAAAGAAATCCAGTGTTTTAAATTTCATACTACAGCTCAGCAAGCATTCACAGAAACTTGTTGTCTTCCACTTCAGAGCTCTGAGTGGTTTACTCCCAGCAGGTTTGACAGGATTTTACAAGGTGAAACCTTTGTACTCTCCCTCAACGCACCAACACACAGGCACACAAACACACACACACAAAAAGAGTCTCTCCTTAAAGGTAACCACAGTGATGTGACTCATGTCTTAAGCTCCCTTTTAATTCATTAACACAACCACACACTGCTTGTATTGTTTGAGTTTTTAACTGAAATTTAGACATTACATTTTGTTAGTATTTCAGAGGAGTGTGTTGCACAGTTTATCTGATTGAGAACCAATTTCTATAGGTCGCTAAGACATTCCTAAAATACACAAGAACCTACTTGCTGTCTGTCACTATCACCTCTCTTTAGTTGATTACCTAATGTACTCAGTTAGAGAAAACCATAGCTGTTTCCTTTGTCTTATTTCAACATGACACAAAACCAGCAGTGCCGCAGAGTTTTGCAACCTCTGCAGCTCTGTGTTTACAAAGTGGACAACACGTCATTATCCTTCAGTGTTGTGTATTGATCATTGATTCATCCAATCAAATGTCCGTCTGTGTTCCAGAACAAAGAATGGGACACCAATGTTCAGTTCCTGCCAGCCTCCGATAACAAAAAGCTCGAGAAGAAAAAGGGTCCGGGAAAAGCCGGTGCTGTGATCGGCGTGTTGATCTTTGCTGCTGTTATCGCGCTTATGACCGGACTGCTGGTCTGGCATTTCCACTGTAAGTAACCCTTATTTTTTGTCGGTTCAGGCAGAAGATCATGTACAGGGTTGGACAAAATGTACTTAAAGTATGTCACTTAGTTACAATATACATACAGACTTTGCCCCAAGTACAGCTGCGCCTCCTGCTGCAAAATATTCAGATGTTGAAGGGAATGGTCAAGATCAACATAATGCCAACATGGACAAAGATGAACAAGTTAACAAGTTTTAAATGTTAATTTCAGTAACTTGAAGATCATGTACAGAGTTAGAAATGCCTACAGTAACTTACAAGTAACCTATATTGTATCCACCTTTTGTGTCTTGGTAATTTAGTGACTATTTTTTAAATATTGATTGTTTATATTGTCTTATCAAACTGTGATACATTTTTATATGTCAGACATTTTTTGCACTTCACCAATGTACTATCCTTAAAAGTTTGTTGTGAATTTTAAGGGGGAAAAACATGGTGACTGTTTTAGGGAATTTCTCAAATTTTAGATGCCACATAATGGGATACATGTGGTCAAGCTTGGGCCTTGAGGTCACAGTAAAGGCAGCACTAAAATCTTGGCAGAGAGACACACTGTTTTCTCTCCTTAACATGATGAAGGCAGCTGTCTGGTGTTTTGGGGAAAGCTTAGAGAGTCACTTTGATAACGGGGGCAGATGTTTGTAGAAAAGCAATCTCATATGCTTATTCCACATGCTGTAGATGCATTAAATTTGACTGTTAAGGCATAGAGCATTTATGGTACTGAAGGCTTAAAGACTATCCATGGAGGACAGTTTCTTCAGAATTGAGGTGGCATCATGCATCAAAAATTTAAATAAATTGAACTCTTGTGCAGTCAAAGTGTGTGTAGGTGTGTATCTTGAGTCTTTTTTTTTTTGTATGATCCTGCTGCAGTCCGTAAAGATGTTCGGGTCAAGAAGATGTACAGCGGCTCCATGCGGATTACAAACCAGGTTTTTGATGACAGCTATGAGAACTCCAACAGCTCCCAGTTCAAGGCGCTGGCAAAGCAGGTGAACGCACAGGTAAGACGCCTGCTCAGACCTCCACAGCGCTTTTTTTATCCTTAAAAAAATGTCAGCAGTTTGTTTTTTTGTCTTTTCAAACAGCCTTCATTCATGCTCTGTTGTGTTCTTCGTGTCTCTCTCAGCTTAAAGCCATCTACACTAAGAGTCCGCAGCTGGCCAAATACTATGTTGGTTCTAAAGTTCAGGCTTTCAGGTATGACAGTGAAGTTTTTTGTTTGTCTATGTTTCTGAAATTTGGAGAAAATGTGGGAACAAGTGATAATAAAATGTATTAATATAAGTTTAGAGAATGTCCGAGTGCTTTTTTTAAATCATTTTAATGTATGTCTCCATTTGTGATGTGATATTTGCTAGTTTCACATGTTTGCATTGGTAAATCAGATGGATAACAACTGTTCTGGGCTTTTGAATTTCATTTCCAATTTTCATACCCAAAATACCCCGAATCAGCCAGAATTTAATGTTTCTCTCAGTAGTTTTGCTCCAGTTCAGTTATATCAGTGATAAAAGTAATAGAAAAAGAAGATCTCTAAGCACAAACATGTAATCAATAAAAATCACATATTATCAAAGTAAAATGAAGACTAGACAACACTACAACTCTCCATTGAGCCCTGGAAGAATTTATTTTCACAACATGTTTTAGACTATTTTTTTAAAAATGAGTCATCATATCGCGTTGCTATTGACATCACTGGCCAATTTACAGTAAGAGGCCAATATGAGGGCACACATGCATATATCTAATCCTTCCAGTAAAGTGAGATTGTGGGATATCTTTTTTTAAAGATTTTGTTGGCATAATCTGAATATCATGTTAACTATTTGATCCTTGTCTCATTTCTTCCCAGCGAAGGCAGCGTTATTGCTTACTACCTGTCTGAGTTCAATGTCCCTGTAGGCCAAGGTGCATCTGTGGACAGCGCCATGACAGCCATCAACAAGCTGGTGGACAAAGAGCAGCGTAGCCTGTACAGACCTGGCAACTCTCTGGTCCTCGAAGATGTGGTGTCCTCAGGTAGAGTCAGAGCCTAAAATACTGTCACCTGTGATTCAGTACATATCCAACATACTGTTTTTTGTCAGTATCCTCAACTAAGTAGATGTTACTTAGTGTAACTGTGTTCTTGTTTCATCTCACAGCACTCGATTCACGCATGTTTTCAACGTCATTCAATGGTTAGTATTCAGATTGCATTTATCATTTACTTTTCTAGACAACCCATCTATACAGTTGGCTTTTTACCTAACAGAACTGAAGAACTGTGTCATCTATATTCTTTAGAAAATGATATTTTTTGACTGACAATTCAAGGTAGTGTGGTCATATTGTGTTTTTCTCAATGTTATCCATAATGAGTTTTAAATGGTAAATGCAAGACTTTATCTTATAAATGTACACAAAATATTGTTTCTGTGTATTTTTATCAAAACGTCATTGTAACTTATCATTAATACAGAAGAATTAGATTTTTATATTTAGTTCAATGTTTCACCATAACCAGAAAATGCCAGTAATGATATACACATCTTAAATGAGGCAATTAGGCATTTGTCATAGTTTGTCAGTTTGTCATAATCATTTTCATTGAGATAATTGGTTCTCTTACAGGGTTTTCTATTCTTACAAAGCTGAATCTAAACATCACTAAAATTTTGTTGTTTGTTTCAGACTTTTTGAGGTATTCTGAACATACAAGGACGAATAAGATTGGGAAGATAGAGTCCCCCGGCTTCCCCAACAGACCTTATCCCCCCAACACTTTCATCCAGTGGCAGCTGAGAGCCGACCCAGGCTACGTCGTCAAGCTTGAATTTGACACAATGAACCTGGAAGAAAACTGCAAGAATGACTTTGTCAAGCTTTACGACTCCTTAGTGGCCATAGAGAGCCGCGTCATGGAAGAGTGAGTTTCCCCCCCCCCCACTCCCTCCTTGCCTCTCCAAAATGCAGCTTCAAGTAGATAAATAACTTTTCAGACTTCAGCACCCTTGATTTATCATTTACCTTATTTTCACAGTGGCCATGAGCAATTTAGCTGAAAATTTGAGAATGTGAATATTTTCTTAAACAAGAATAAAATGTAGTCACTAGTCAGAAAGCAGTCTGTATTTCTACAATGTGCATATCCTGACGATAAAAGTGGCAATTTAACACAGTTTCCCTGAAAAAAAAGAGATAAAATTGATGCTGCATGATACTTTTTCCCCCCTAGGATTGAAGCTTTTAGTTTGTGATTAACTTATTTCTATTCAAAGCAACCTGTCTTGAAAGAGTAAGATAGGATGTATGTTGTTTTAGGGTTCTTGAATAAGTTGAATACTACAGTGAATAAGCAATTAAAACAAAATGTAGCCTGGTACATAAAGTTATGTTTTTAATACATTTTTTTATTGTGTTTGTTCTACAGGATGTGTGGGTACTACTCACCCAGTGAACCACTGACCTTTCTGTCTTCTGGTAACGTCATGCTGGTAACAATGGCCACGAACGAGAAGAAGAATTACCCGGGCTTCAGAGCACAGATCTCACAAGTTCAACGTGGAAGTGCAGGTAGGAAATAATACTTATGTGAGCCTCTATCTACGAATATTTATATAAATGCTAACACTTTTTTTTTTTTTTAAACAGGTACAACATGTGGTGGCCAGCTGACAGGCAACAAAGGCGAGTTCACTTCTCCCAACTTCCCGAATTACTATCCACCGCGAACTACATGCCAGTGGTCGATCCAGGTGAGACGATGGGACTTAATCGACACGTTACCAAACCATGTCATATGTTTGTTCTACTCCACACATTACTGTGTCATTTATTTATCATTAAGGTCCCAGCTGGTAAAGCGGTGAAGGTGACGTTCAAAAAATTCCTCTTGTCGGAGCCCGGGCAGGAAAACCGTAAGGACTGTCGCAAAGACTACGTGGCGATAGACGGGAAGAAGTGAGTCCTTGCCTCCTGTGTATAAAAAACAAAACAAAAAAGGGGATTACATTACAGAGTAGACCCCTCATTTTTTTGTGCATTTAATCCTCAGAATATGTGGAGAACAGCCTGACGGGACGGTGACAGAAACCAGTAACAGCAACACAATGAACGTGATGTTCTACTCCGATGCCTCCTACGTGGACCGAGGTTTCAGCGCCGAGTTTGAGGCCATCGATGTGAAAGACCGTAAGTAGGCCACAGTGACGGTTTCTCCTAGATAGCAATCATTTCTTGACATCAGATAAGTCTATCTCAACATTTCTTTAATGGAAACTCTTTATCTTGTTATCCATAGCTTGTCCAAAGCAGTTCCAGTGCAAAAACCAGCGCTGTATTAAGTTGGAGCTCAAGTGTGACGGTTGGAACGACTGTGGAGACATGAGTGACGAGATAAATTGCAGTAAGTATTATTAACTCTGAAGATACTCACGATTGATTATAAATGCTGTTTTAATTACACTCTACATCATTACACAAAATGAGTTATATATGTAATATTGTACCAGTCATTTTTTGAACTGTTTTTTTCTCTAGAGTGCCGTTCAAGTGATATCAGCTGTAAAAATGGGTTGTGTAAGCCCATGTTCTGGAAATGTGACGGTGTCAATGACTGTGGAGACGGCACAGATGAGCAGAACTGTGGTAAGTCCTCTTTATACTGACGGAGGACATATTATAAATGTTTCTGCCTGTTTTCCTGTACCATTCACATGTGCTTCTTTTCCTTTTTATAAGGTTGTAAATCCGGAGAGTTCATGTGTAAGAATAACAAATGTGTCTCTGAGAAGAAGCGCTGTGACGGCACGGACAACTGTGGAGATGGGTCAGACGAGCTGGACTGTGCAAGAGGTGAGACTTTTTTCTCCTAAAATATAATGACATGACATAAGGTCAAAGCATAATACACTAAATCTAGTATTCAGTCTTTAAATAAATCATGTTTTTCTCATAACAAGCTAAATAATGATAGGGGATAGTATCTTGTCAGTGGCAATGATTTTTGCTTTACAGTGTCATTAAATCACTTGTCATTTTATCCATCAAACAACTGTGGAAAAAGGGGTTATATTAAGCACTCTAAGGCATTGTGAAGCTTTTTTTGCCTCTTTTAGTGAATTCATTTTTATTAGTTTATTTGTCAGGGACAGTGCATATTAATAAACATATCTGTGAATATGCCAGAATTAGCCCAAAGGCTAGTTTTTATCTGTTGTCCCTGGCCAGGTGTGAGTTGGCAGCCTAAAATCAAGACACAGATTTAAAACATTAAAAGACAAGCGAGTTACAATAAGTATAAAACACAGATTGACATAAGCAGCACACAATAACAGAGCAAACTACGACTGAACAAAGCGACAAACAAACAATCTAATAATCAATATTAGATTAACATTCAGCAGGTGCTCAAAAACATCTCCAAAAGTTGCTCTGTATGTGCTCGATATGTTAACATGTTAGTGATTAAAAAATGATATTAAACTGACTTCAAGGACACTTTAAAATACTTTAAACTGTAGTGAAAATGTGAGATTATGTTCAGTTTCTGTGGACACATTAAAATAAAACCTAATTATGGCAAAATTAGTAGTTTTTCCTCTTCACTGAATTAGTTTATAAAGGGTCTGCTTCATAGTTTTGGTTTTGATGTGATGGTTTTTTCCCCTTCCTCTCTCTGCAGGCGGTGATGTTACCTGCACTGATCTTACATATAAATGTAAAAACAAAAAATGCATCAGTAAAGTTAACCCAGAATGTGACGGGACACAGGACTGCGACGATGGATCTGATGAGGATAACTGTGGTATGTTATCAAAAAAAACAAAAAAAACCTGTCTGGTTACATGTACTATACCAACTTGTGACATAACTTGTGTCAGATTGAAAGCTAGTTATTATCTCCATCTGCATTGTGTAGATTGCATGACTAAACAGCTGTGAATTTCCACTAGTTTCTGGCAACGCGACAAGTGCGGCCCTCTGACTAATTGATTGTTTACCCTGCAGACTGTGGGAGGAGTATGTTTAAGACGTCGCGTATTGTCGGCGGTCAGGATGCAGAAGAAGGGGAGTTTCCCTGGCAAGTCAGCCTCCACGTCAAAGGTTTCGGTCACGTGTGCGGAGCATCCATGATCAGTCCACGCTGGCTGGTCACTGCTGCCCACTGCGTGCAAGATGACGGCAGGACAAAGTAACTATTCATTTTTATGTACTCACTGGCACTTAGTCATGCTATTTTCTTTGCTTAGTCAGAATTCATACACACAATCTTCTCAGAATGAGTAAGGTGAAGTGAAATCTGAAATCTTATTTGGAGCTCAGCCACTTTTAGATAACTGGTGATCATAACATCTTCATATACTTAGCTGAGGCTATTATTCAAAGAGAACTGAAATAGGTGTGTAATCATTGATGTTCATTTTATCTATGATTATGTATTCTTATCCTGGACACATTATTTTAAAGCCTTTTTTAGCCAATCGTTGTGTCCAAGTGCTGCAGAATTATTCAAGGCCTTAAATAGTCTTAAATACAATTAACTATAGTTTTAATCAACACGACAGCACTAAAGATCTCTTAAACTACTCTATAGTTTGAAATGATTGCTGATATATTCTGGTATGCTGCTGGCTAATCTTAATCTTAAACAGTAGCCCACTGGTTAAAACATATGCCACATAACAGCAGTGGAGCTTTGTGGGATGTTATTCTCCATCTCTCTTTGTCCCATCGCCATCTCCCTACTCTTGCCCTATAATAAAATTTAAGAAAAATTAAAGCTGATAAAACTTAAACATGTTGGAAGGAGTCTAGTCCTTCTTAAATTGTCTGAATTGATAGGACAAAACAATAGTTGGTTCAGTAGTTAGTCTCCAAAGGTACTGTAAACAATTTGTCACATGAAAAGTGAAACTTTACACCTCTGTGTTTTTACTAACAACACAATGCTTGGATGCCGGGAACCTAATAATTGAACACATTTGAAACCCGAGATCATGCATCTGTTCCACCACAGTAAAGCAAAATGTAGAGCTTGGCGATAAAGCTAAAAAACAACTTACAATAGATATAATACAATAGGTTGCTATTTTTCTTTCTGAGCATCATTATTGCCTTTTAATAATTGCCTTTTGGATTTTTTACAGACCTGTACAAGAATGATATAACTATAGAAAATAGAAAATAGTTTTTTCATTAAAGTGGTTAAAACATACGCCACACAATTGCAGTGTACACAGTTTGATTCAGTCAGTGGGCTAATAAAGCAGAAATCATGATATGGCTAAATTGTTTATGGCTCTACTCAAGAAAATGGACAGTTATGGTATATTTTAACACCAAAGCATTACATTTAATTTGCCTTAAATCACCACTAATTCTAAATTACACAACCTGGTTTTCTAAATACTTTCCAATGTGAAGTTTGTGCCTTATTATGTGCCTGTTAATGGTCATCAGATATTGAAAATTAATTTTATGCTCTGTTTTCACACGTCATCCTCAGATTCTCTCAGCCCGCCACTTGGGAAGCTTACCTCGGCCTCCACGCCCAGCGAAATGTTGGACGTAATGTGGCAAAGAGGAACCTGAAACAGGTGATACCCCACCCTAACTACAACGCCTACACCTACGACAATGATATCGCCCTGATGGAGCTGGACAGTCCTGTCACATACTCGGATTACATTCAGCCCATCTGCTTACCAGCTGCCCAACACGACTTTCCAGCTGGTAACACCGTGTGGATCACGGGATGGGGCGCCACTCGGGAAGGAGGTGAGCTCTCTCTCATGAATACCTCAAATACTAAAATAGGCCCGAACTCAAACTGAATTTCTAAAATATCTAGGAACTATAATGTGTGTAAACATAAACAATAAATGCTATTTTTATATTGCAGTTAATGCAGAATTAGCGATTTTGAGTGAAAATGAATGTAATATTAATGGTCTAAAAGGTGTTTTTTATTATAATGGACACTACTATCTGTCATTGCCATGGATTAAGTTATACATGCCCTTTAAAAACATCAGCAAAACAATAACCAATCATTATCCTGCTATATCTGATAACATTATGAGTTATGTCTGAGTAATATTCAGCATTGATTTTGGATCATTGTCATAAAAATTAGGATTTATTGTGTATTAAAATGTGCCATCATTTCTGTGATTTTACAGATTGTTTTTTTTTAATTGGTTTTAACAGTTTGCTTAAATGTTTTCATTGTGGTAGCTTTATATTTGCCTATAGATGAATGGCATGTAGTTTATAATATAAACCATACAGCTAAATTCTGAACCTGCCAATAGATACAATAATTTTTTGTAATGATGAGCTGCTGTTATTGGAATTATATATCTGTGCTTTGATAGGGCCACAATAAGCCTTGCATCCCCAAACTAATGATATGAAATTTAGACCTAAAGCTTGATGCTGTCGTCTTGTGTTTGTGTGAATCAGGATTTGCTGCAACAGTGCTCCAAAAAGCCCAGGTCCGTATCATCAACCGCTCTGTGTGTAATACCCTGATGGGAGGGCAGATTACTTCCAGGATGTTGTGTGCTGGAGTGCTGAGCGGAGGAGTCGATGCTTGTCAGGTAATTTGATTTTTAAGGAGGAAAAACAGAAATGATGGCACACATGACACACACACCGAGCCCCCATGTAGTGCTTCTATGCTCTAACACATGTAACTGTGCATTTCTCTCTATTAGGGAGACTCTGGTGGTCCTCTGTCCAGTCCACTCAAAGGTCGTAATTTCCTGGCAGGAGTGGTGAGTTGGGGTGACGGCTGCGCCCGCAGAAACAAACCTGGCATCTACACAACAGTGACCAAATACCGTGGCTGGATAAAAGAGAAGACGGGAGTGTAAAACGACAAGAAGTGGTCAAGGAACAAGACCACAGATATGAACACGGATTGATGACAAGTACTGTAGTGCAGATCGGAAAAATACCACTTTGAATTTCCTCTGATTTGCCTCTACGTCCAGTTGTAGCAGCAGAGAAAAATGCACCGTCTGCTTGAAGAGCAATTGAAACACATTTTAATGTCCACTGTGATTTTATGAGGGTGGGGATAATGAAATGTAAATAATTGTTTTATTTTTGTGTGGGGCTTTTTTTTTTTTGCTGTTGTTATTTTATTGGAGAACAATGTTATATGCAGCATCGGAAATAGATTTTTAGGTGTGATTGTTACACATATACTCTGAACCATCATATGAATTTCCCACCATTTATCCTTGTTGTCTTTTGTTCTTAAATGTATAAATTAAAACGAACAAGACAGCAAGCTCAATCCTTCATACCTCCTATGGTTTGGTATCTTATGCATTTACTTTAAAATGTTTGTCCAACAGAGATTACTGAGTGCACTCCTCACCTTTGTATGCCTTTGTCTGATGCTTCATTTTAACAGATGTGAACAATTATGAATTTGACATGACTTTTAGTCCATTCACCACTATACCAGTGTCATGTATCTCAACTCTGTAAATCTGTATTTTTAATGTATTTTAGATGTTTTTAAATAAAATATTTCTTATACAGTATAACTCCAGTTCTTTGCATTTCTATTTTCAGGGACTGACATTTATAACTTTAGCTTTATTTCCATTGCACCTGATCATTTATTTAGATATATTATTTAGATCTCCCTTTTTACAGAGCTGTGTCTAATACTATGCATTTCCCACAGTATGCGTGCAGAATGGAGCAGTGAATAGTTTGCAAGTTGTACCCAAATAATGATTTTGGTGGTACTGTTATTAGAGGAAGAGGAAGAAAAGGTAAGATATTTATTAGTCCCATGATGTGGACATTTACACTTCTGCAGCAGCAAGTGGATAGCAAAAATACAAAGATCATCAGTAGAAAGAATAAAGAACAATAAATGGGTCATTCCGTGAAATCGGTACATTTTGCGTCCCAGAGAAATAATCTGTCATAAAATCACTATAATACCAAATACACACATAATTTAAAAACTTAACATTAGTATGTCTTCTATCATCAACACTACCTCAAATTTAAGTAAATTAAATATTACTTTCCATAGTTAAATTTGCATTTATGTTGATAAGGCAGGGATTTTCGCCTGTCCCTCACTATGAAAGTTATTTTTCAGGTCTTTTTAGTTGTAACTTGTTGTTGGAAAAATGATACAATTTTCACATTTGTATATTGTTCTAATAGTAATCTCATTGTTAAGCAAGGTTTTCAGCATGAATACATGTCATCTTTATAAAATTTAAATCATTTTATCAGTGTCCCCTGATTTCATGTCAACCCTGTTACTGACACAAAAAAACCTCTGTAAAATAAAGGCACATTTCAACAGTGACATCATTCACAGGAAGTTACATCATTTACAGGAAGAGGATTTTCAACAGTTAAAACACAACTAAGTTTCTCTCTTCTATAATGTATAATTTTGTTGTTTTATGAGATTGTTGGGGTGGGGGACATCATACAGCGTCATTACTGTTACCAATTTGTAACATATTAATTAAAATAATAATTTGTATATCTTGATATTTACCATATCTACAAGTAAGATTCTTTCAAAATGTATGACATGTGCTCTTGTGACCTTGAACATTAGCTAGCTAGGGGCAAATTAGCTTGAAATCGTCAATCCTGTTACTGTCAAACCTGTTACTTTTCCAGAGTAACAGGAGTGACACTGATTGGGTTTCACTCTAGTCACACAGTTTAAAACGTTTATTTAGATAAATTGCTAACATTTTTAAAAGTTATCTTGTGTGTATCATTGAGCTGATGCCCATATTATGAAATGTGGGTGACATATGAGCATTTATTAATTTTTGTTAGTATATGCATCTAACATTTTATTGAGGTTGCTGTCTTATTATAAAGATAATGTAATATTGTTGTTTTGATTAAATTGTTTATATGTATACTTCAATACACTTTTACAGATGCTATTAGTATGCGTGACCAAACTCTGAGCCAATCTAGTGCAGTTGATTGGACTAGTACAGACATCATTGGAAAGTGGTGTATGGTCAGGTATGATGATGACATTTACCCAGGTATTGCAACAGATGACACTAACATCCAGGTCAAATGTATGCACAGTGGAGGTCCAAATTAATTCTATTGGCCTATTCATGATGATGTAATCTGGTACCTCTATGACGATGTGCTTTGCTTCATCCCAGCCCCACTACCAATCACTGGTCGCCATGTGGCGATCCAAAGCGATATATGGTTGGATCTTACAAAGTAAAATGAGAGATTTCTCCATTGAATATGCATATCACATTCATAGATTTATTTGTGAAGTAGTTCTCCTGTTCTGTTTTCAACACTTTCTCCGTTTCTTGTTAACATTAATTATAGTATGGTTACATTCTAAGTTTTAAATCTCATTTCCTATGGTGCTACCTCCCTCAGTGACAGGAAAGTATTACTTTAATGTGGTTTTGCATTCACCATGTTATTATTTACCTTTTTAACTTTGATGGAGTTTTTACCTAACTCAATGTGAATTTTGTTACCTACTTCAAAGAGACTTGTGATGTGTGATAGGTCTTTATGGCCTGGTTTTAATGTTGCCAGTTGATTTCTCTGACCAGTGTAGTGAGGATCAGTTTCAATTAAAGTAACATTCTTCTAAATCTCTTGTTAATGATGTATTTGTGTAAATGCTACACTACAGAACCTCACCACTATCTTGTAATGTTAAAGAAAATGAAACCAAATACCAGCTAAAAGAACTTTGTCTGGAATTCATGATCCCGACTACAAACCCCTCAAAACATTACATTTCTTAGAATTCAATATGCTTCACTAATATAACTATGCAAATTCCATGCTACTGCAATTTAAAAGATAGTTATTTATAAGGTATAATAACAACAACAATAATAATAAATGCAGTAATGTTTTTAAAAGATACAAATATGTACAGTGTGCTGAACAATGTGTCCCATCATTCCTGTTACTCTTGTCAGTCCTGTTACTTCATATGTCAGTCCTGTTACTGTCATTAATTTGATAAAAATGTAAAAATGATCATTAGAATGGCCACCCAGGTATTACCATTCCAAATAAGACTGTACAATGTTTTGGAAACTACCTTTTATTCAATACTTCTCTCATAAAAATACATATATATCTTAATTAATATGTGGTCTCTTTTTAAATTTTTTATTTTCTTGGTCATCTGAATGATGAAATTGAAAGTTTAAAAATATATTCATAATCTGAAATAATCCCAGTGTAATGAGGGACTGAAATACTGTCCATACATGTGTAAACTGTTAAACAATTCTAATTCCAAATATGTTATATAGTAACCATTTTGTCCGTAACAGGGTTGACAGATAAATTGTATCATGGAGTGGATAACATGTCATAAAATAAATAAAATAAATAGCCTGAGATGGCACCATATAATTTATTGTCACTTTAAGATGTCTTCTTTCCATAGATACTTTAAAAATTGTGATAAAAATGATTTTATATTTTAAATTCTGAAAGTTGAAAATGTACCGATTTCGTGGAATGACCCAAATAATGAGTACACAAACAATAAAACAAACAAATAATAGCAGTTTTAAAAAAATGTTAAATCATGTACAAAAGTAATATTGGTGTCGAATGATAACATACCTGAGTTGATAGTGATTGTGTCTCGTAGGAATATTTGTAAGAACGGACCGGAAACGTTCCCACCGTGTTATTGTTCCGCCGTTTTTCGAAACAGGCGAAGTACTGGATTTGTTTTCATTCATCAGTTCTTCTTCTCTTTCAGATGTGATCAAATATTCTGAAATAATGTGAGATATAGTGGTTTATTAAAACTAATATCAGGATGTGTGTAACGTTACAGGCTGATTCATGACCTTAAACTTCATGTATTTATTGTTGATATGAGTGGGTCCATTTAAAGCCTGCTAACGGAGCCTAATCATGAGCTCGGGTCGGAGCAGACACCGGACTTGGGACTGGGACAGCCCGCAGTGCCGAGCCCAGCTGGACGAGGTCTTCTTCCGCAGACATGACTACATCCAGGCTGGCAGTCAGGACCATAAAGAGTTCTGGTCTTTCTTTGACCGCTTCCAGAGGTTCAAGACAAAGAGGGACATGTCTGGATCTGGATCCAGCCGAAAAGAAGCCAGAGAACAAGAAGGGAGAGACAAAAGGAAGTCTGGAAAGGTGGATCTTGATCTCCCTAAAGACTACGATGCTCGGTACCGGATCAATGTGTCTGTGTGTACCAGGGACATCGAGGAGCGCATGGGGAGGTCAGGGAAGGGCTCCTCTGGTCCAGGTCCTCAGGAGACCTCAGACTGCCGCCTGGCTCTGCTGCATTTTCTGGACTTCAGTCAGAAGCAGAGTTTCGGTAAACTGGCCAAACTGAGACGAGAGCAGAAGAGCCTGCCCATCTACCAGTACCGCAGCAGGATTGTGGATCTGGTGCGGCGCCATCCTGTGGTGGTCGTGGCAGGGGACACAGGCTGCGGGAAGTCCACCCAGGTCCCCCAGTATCTCCTATCTGCTGGGTTTCATAACATAGCCTGTACGCAGCCTCGACGCATCGCCTGTATATCCCTAGCAAAGAGGGTCAGCTTTGAGAGTCTCAATCAGTACGGATCAAAGGTTTGAAAACATGATTCATAATAATGACCTGTCTGCAGTGTTGGGAGTACCTAAGTACATGTAGGCATTACATAATTTAATTACAAAATAAATGTAACTCAATTATAGTTACTTATGCAAATGTTGATGATTACAAAGCAACAAACATCTGAAGTCAGACCTTTAAGATTTTGCTCAGGAGGGTTTTATCCTCTTTTTAAAATATTTAACATGTTACTGAATACATGTATTGCTGTTTTTAATTCTATGAAAACAATATTTTTGTATTTTGTAAATTAATCATAACATGGGCTTATTTAGCGCACACATGGCCTTAAATGTTCTCACAGTACCAATTAAGCCCATGCCAGACTTTTGACTTTTTTTTCATCAAATATCTTTATTTTATATTCCAAAATCTACATGAACTAATGAATACGTTTTCAAATGACAGATACATATTGCTTTAATAGAAATGATCTCTTATAAATCATGTCAGTATCCATGAAAAACAGCTGAAGATTTTGGTGCTTAATGGGTACACTTACCCTAACAGCTGAAAACATTCATCAGAAAATTAGAAAAGTAATCAAATGTAATAAGTTACATTACTTTGATGAAGTAATTGAAATAGTTACATTATTTATTACATTTTAAATAAGGTAACTAGTAATCTGTAACCTATTATATTTTCAAAGTAACATTTTTACTGACTGGTGAAGAGGCTCAAAAGTTTTATCTTGGATTCATCTTGAAAAGTATTGGAAGGGCAAAAAGTTATAGACAATTCATAAATGATTTTCAGTCAGTTATAAAGTAAAAATAGTGAATATTTGGTCACCACAGCATCATAAATACAAAGATTCTTACTGTGGTTTGATTGTCATTGTAAAGTAAGTAACACATTGTCTAAACTCCAGTAGTATAAGGAAAGTTTTTGCCATCCTTTTGACCATTTTATAAATGTATTCTATTTGGATTAAATTAATCAGGGAACCAAAGAAATAAAATATGTGGTCAAGTATATACTTTTTTAATTTTTTGCAGCATTGATTTGTGTGTAAATGCACTAAGTACAAATTTGAAGAAAAAAACACATAAAAGCTATAAAGATGCTGTTATGTTTTGCAGGTAGGGTACCAGATCCGCTTTGAGACCACCCGGACCACAGCCACCAAACTGCTGTTTCTGACTGAGGGGCTGCTGCTGCGGCAGATTCAGCAGGACACAACGTTGGCTCAGTACAACGTGCTGATCGTGGATGAGGTCCATGAGAGGCACCTCCATTGTGACTTCCTTCTCGGTGTCCTGCGCTCTCTGCTGGCCAGCCGTCCAGACCTGCGTCTCATCCTCATGTCTGCCACCATCAACATCAAACTCTTCTCTGATTATTTCAACAGCGCCCCCGTGCTGCAGGTACCAGGCAGGCTGTTTCCTATACAGGTAAGCAGAGGACACACAGTAATTAGAAGAAAGTCAAAGCTCCAGCAACACTTGTAGTATAGAAGAAGTTTATGTCTTTATTATTGACCAATGTGTTTTGGCTTGTGGCCTTCGTCAGGGTCATCATAAAACACTTGTAAAAGACGTTTTATGATGACCCTGATAAACTTACAATTGTGGCTGGAGCTTTGACTTTTTTTAGACTTTAGACTCTCCATGCACCTTGGAAGTAGGTTAAGTTATGCCAGAAATCTTCACCCTGTTTCAGCACACAGTAATCAGACATGTAAATATGCAGCACACTAACTTGAATATAGGTCAACGACGGGTTTGTTTGTGTCCATGTGGTTTAGTCAAATTTAAAGGGCTTAAAATGTGAAAATAAATGTATGAATAACTTGCACACATTCTTTTTTCGTGGACCCAGCATAATACTGCTTTTAATCCATTTTGAGAGAACATATTAGAGGATTATGACAAAAACGTCTAAGTGGTGTAACCATAAAAACTTTGTACCAAATAATTAAACTTGCTTAAAAACGCTAAATTCTCAATAAAACACCATATCAACTAGTTTGGCATGATCTTACATTATAACTTTTTATATTAAATAAAAGGTAATGGAATACAATTGTTCTAAATATTACATTTAATCTGGGGAATCATGTCAATCAGGAAACATTTCATTTTTTAAAATTAAGTAATTATTAGTATAAGTCCTCTTAAATACACTGTAGGTGGATCAAATATTTAATATTTATCATTCTTTTGTGGTTAAACCATTTGACATTTTCAGGAGCATTCAGTCTTCATGACATAAAACCAACAAAAATACAAAATGTACATTTTAACACACCTGATGCTGCTTTTAAAACTATTTTTAAGATATTTCTGAATTGCTCATCTTGCCAACCCTTATTTGTCACTCACCCATATACAATTGTCAAGAATGCTGCCTTTAGTCAACCCAGATGACGCAACAAGTGTTGTTCCATACAAGGGTTTGATGCATCCACATGGGGATGTCATACATTTTAATTTGTTTCTAGAACTTCAGTGATCATTTATCTAATTTGATAGTAATGTACCTTGTAATTGCAGTATTCTTGTGAATAAATAAATGTATTTTCTAATGTAAAAATAAATTAGAAAAATATGTTTTTGGTTGTCTGTCTGCACTCAAAACTTCAAATTTGAGTGCAGACAGTCTGCACTCAAAACTTCAAATTTGCAGCTTGCATTACAGATTTGAACCATATAATTGCTTTGACATATTTCTTTAAATGTGTTTTTGTTTACCTGTTTCCTGCGCTAAGGTGATATATCAGCCCATTCCTTCAGAGGAGCAGCCCTCACGTTCAGAGAAGCTGGATCCCAGACCATACCTGCGCATCCTGCAGGGCATCGACCAGCGTTACCCCCCAGAGGAGCGTGGGGACCTGCTCCTCTTTCTCAGCGGCGTGGCAGAAATCTCCACCATCCAAGAGGCCTGTCAGGTTTATGCCACACACACACGTCGGTGGATAGTCTTACCACTGCACAGCACCCTCTCAGTGGCCCAGCAGGATAAGGCACAGTCTTCTTTGTTTGCATCAGAATGGATATATAACATCTGTATCGGATATGTTGGTTTGGTTTATCGGTCCTAACTTTTTGTCATCGTGTCATTCCTCAGGTGTTTGACACCTCTCCTCCCGGAGTGAGAAAGTGCATCATCTCTACAAATATTGCTGAGACCTCAGTTACTATAGACGGAGTACGCTTTGTTGTCGATTCAGGTGTGGAAAAACAAACACATTCATATCATTGGATTAACCTTTTACAGTAATCTTAATAGAATAGAATAGTCTTCATTGTCATTATACGATATGTAACGAAATTTCCAAAGGCAATTAGTAGCAGATATAAGAATAAATAGCAGCTTTACACTGGCAGAATGGTGAAACAACAACCTTATGAATGAATTATGTTGTTACGTATTCTTTTTATAGGTAAAGTAAAGGAAATGAGTTTTGATCCGAAGGCCAAGATGCAACGTCTGCAGGAGTTCTGGATCAGCCGAGCCAGCTCCGAGCAGAGGAAAGGTCGAGCCGGTCGTACAGGTCCAGGAGTTTGTTACCGCCTTTATGCTGAGTCTGACTACGATGCCTTCGCACCTTATCCTGTACCTGAAATCCACCGGGTCGCTCTGGATTCACTCATTCTTCAGGTAACTATGTCCTGTAGATGGCAGGATAGGATAGCAAATCTTCTAATTGTTCAACTTCTTTTAGATAAATTCCAGCTTGATTTACGCCATTTTCTTCCTGCAGATGAAGAGCATGCATCTTGGAGATCCACTTTCTTTTGTCTTCATTGATCCACCTCCAGCTGCTAGTATCCAGGCTGCAGTTACTTATCTAAAGGAGCAGGGAGCTCTAGACAGTCGTGGTGAACTGACATCTATCGGGAGTTTGCTGGCACAACTGCCTGTAGACGTAGTCATAGGTAAGATCCCTTAACCAAAAACCATGTTGTATTTTTTTTTTTTTTCTGAGTTGTATATCTTTTCTTAATGAAGTTACCAAAAGAACACAAAGAAATTATATTTGGCATTGAATCAATTGCATAAATGAGTTCAAATAGCAGAATTTCAAGCTTGGTCTTGTGTTAAGGTATAATTTGGTGATGACATACTGGTGTTTAAAAGAGCATCACAGGCATGCCACAGTAGCTTACAGGTTCAGACATGCTGCATAACTGCAGAGCTGCTAATTGATTTTGGCAGCAGGCCTTTGTGGCATATTCTTCACCATCCCTCTGCCTTCATTTCCTGCCTCTCAACTATCAGGATAATAAAGGCATAAAATGACCCCCCCCCCCAAAATAAATAAATAAATAAATAATATTAATAATAATAAGTGCGACACCCACAGCAGCAACGTTTACCAACAGTTAGGTTTAAGTAAGTGTGTGTTTGTGTGTTCATTCAGGGAAGATGCTGGTGTTGGGCTCTTTGTTTAACCTGGTGGAGCCGGTGTTGACGGTGGCAGCGGCTTTTAGTGTTCAGTCACCTTTCCTGCGCAGCTCACAGCAAAATCCAGACTGTGCAACCGCCTGCCAGCCCCTGCACAGCAACCAGGGAGACCCCTTCACCCTGCTCAACACCTTCAATGCCTGGGTGGAGGTCAGTATGGGGAAAGTATTTCATAGTGGCCATTTAACCAGAGATGGGAAGGTTACTTTGGAAATATAATAGGTTACAGATTACTAGTATGTAATAAGTAATATAACTATTTCAATTATTTAATCAAAGTAGTGTAACTTATTACATTTGATGACTTTTTGATGACTTTTCTAATTTTCTAACAAATGTTTTCAGCTGTTAGGGTAAGTGTACCCATTAAGTACCAAAATCTAAGTTCAGCTGTTTTTCATGGATACTGACATGATTTATAATGGAGATCATTTAGCAATCATAAAGCAATATTGATCTCTCATTTGAAAATGTATTCATAGTTCATGTAGATTTTGGAATATAAAATAAAGATATTTGATGAAAAAAGTCAAAAGTCTGGCATAGGCTTAATTGGTACTGTGACACCATTTAAGCCCATGTGTCCTCCAAATAAGCACATGTCATAATGTATTCACAAAATATGAAAAAATATTGATTTAAAAGAATTAAAAACAGCAATATATGTATTCAGTAACATTAGAAAATGAGGAAAAAGGTCTGACTTCAGATGTAACCTCTTTTGTAATCATCAACATTTTCACAAGTAACTGTAAATTAACACATTTTTCTCAGTAACTAACAGATTACAGTTACATTTATTTTGTAATTAAATTACATAATGCCGTTACATGTAACTAGTTACTCCCCAACACTGCATTTAATGTATAAATAGATTTGACACTGCTACATTAAAATATGGATTTCATTGTATATGAAACTGTTGATTTTTTACCTCAACAGGTGAAGGGAGAGAGAGGCGGGGGCTCAAGGAAGTGGTGTCGGAGGAGAGGTTTGGAGGAACAGCGACTTTATGAGATGGTCAACCTACGCAGACAGTTCAGGGTAAGCTACCGAGACCTACAACCTCTGATAAGCTTTATTACCATGAACGCTGTTTCCTGATGCATACTTCCTCTCTGGTGAACAGGACCTGTTGAAGAGCCATGGCCTGATGGAGCCAGTGTACAGTGCTCCCTCCGGTGGTGACCGTAAGCAGCGCAGGGAGAGGCTGACGGAGAGGAGGAAGCTGCATCAGCTGAAGAGAGAACATGAGCAGCTGGAGGGCAGCAGGCGTAAAGTCCTGAGGCTGGAAGAAGGCCAGGAAGGAGATTTGTCCTCGGGATCAGACACAGAGGAAGCAGGCAAAGGCAGGAAGGACAAGGCGGGATCAGGACAGAACATGGACATACAGGTGAAAGCAGAGGACAGCATAACATGGAAAATAACAAAGCAGCCCTACACCACACCAGCAGCATTTAACACAAACAAATAAATTAACATGTTTAAACCATGTTTAAATACTGCATTGTACACATTTTTGGAAACTTGAAACCCTGTCCACTTAAGTTTTTTGCTATATTGTAGTACAATTATGATTCACAAAGCAGATTTAGATAAATTTGTAATTGGTTTACTCTCCTTTAATCTTCGTTTCAGTTCATATAGGCAAGTGCTGCTTTTTGAATCACATTTGGACCCGTTTTTACCAGCTAACTGTAGCAATTTACTGAAAGAAATTTGGGAAGTTTTGTGGATTTTAGCAACATTAAACTGCTCAAATTGACATCAGGATGGTTAACGGGACATTATCTTTACATAAAAGAAGAAAGGGCAGCACATATTGTAACAAGTCTTGACACCTTTTATTTTAGATGTGGAAATGATTGTGTCCTTGAGTACGTGTGAGAAACTGAACAATCCTTTTGTGTTGCCGTTCGGTCTGTAACAGGAGGTGAAGTTCAAGTTGCGTCACAACGTGTCAGAGCTGCAGGAGGCGGTCAGCATCAGTCAGGACTTACCCTCCCGCCAGCAGGCTCTGCTCAAGCTGCTGCTTTGCCGAGGTCTCTACCCTCAGCTGGCTCTGCCGGACGAACACAACTCCAACCGCAAGGATTCCGAGCAGGTCAGGATAGAAGTTTTACAGTTATACAGTTATACAATACAGTGTAACACTTCATATCAGTAAAGCAGTTGTTTAAATAGGGATTTTCTTTAACTTTTTTTTTTTAGGTGTTTCACACAAGGAATAAGCAGGGAGTGGTGATCCACCCCACCAGTGTGTTTGCCAGTGACCCAGAGGTGTTACATGTGCCTGAAGATGAGACCAGAGAGATGGGTAAACCTCTGAAATGTCTTTAAAAGTATCAGTTGTTGAATTTTTACATATAATTTAAGAAGGAACTACTTGTTTAAAAATGAAGCAGGTCATTCCCCTCTCCCTGTTTCCTGTCGGCCTGTATGCCAGACTGTCTGAATAAAGGCATAAAAAGCCTAAAAATAATCTTTAAAAAAAAAGAAGGTAAAATAGTCAAGATAACCGTTAAAAAAAACAACAAGGCTTCCAATTTAAGTCAAGGCACAAGAAGGTTTACATTAACTTTATACTAGAAAACACTTTCAAAATACACTGAGAGATAAATCTGAGTCTTTTTTTAATTAAATCTGTCATTAGAAGACATTTAACCTCACTAACAGGTGAAACATTCTAAATAATTTTGAAGCAATACAACAATCTGCTCTATAAATGTAAAGAGTCATACCAAAATGTGACTTCAGTCATTTGTGATAAATCTGTTTAGTCAACTTTTTTTATTATTATGTTGCAAAGACAATATTGCTACTTTTAACAACAGCATTAGCATTTTTAAGCAGTATACAATTAGGCATGGGATGCCAATTAGGCGTGTTCAAGTTATACCGCGATATGAAAAAGTCACGATAACCGAAACCGCCACATTTTCTGTCATACCGTTCCTAAGGTATGACCCGTTTTTTTGTCTGGTCAAAGACAGAAAGTGCAGGTCAGAAATCCTTCAGGTGGTGCGGCTGCAGCGTATAGTATCACGACCCCTCACAATGTCAATACAGATTCAGGTTAAATTAACATGTCTGTCTTCATTTTTCTTCCTTTTAGGAACATTTTAGAGCTGTAATCGCAATACCGCAATACCGTGAAACCGTGATATTTTTTCTTATGGTTATCATACCGCCAGAATCTCATACCAGCCCATGCCTAGTATACAAACATTTATTTAATGGTTTTAGGACTGAAATGTAGTTATAAGCAGATATAAGGACATTTTAAGGGTTTGTGAAGGTATTCGTGAACAACTGTATCTCCTCCTTTGAGCACCCGTACATGGAAACTAGTATATAAACAGATAATTAATGACGACATAGTAAAACACAATTACAATAATATAAAATGTTTTCGTAGGAGAAGTTCTTATTGTTTACATACTGTCCATTAATAAACACTGAAAATGTCCTTATATTTGCATTATAGTGTGTTTGAAACCATTTACTAAATGTTTCTATACTGCTTATAAATACCGAATTGAGGGATTTAAAGTAAAATGTACTCTAAAATGCTCCGTGTATCATCCTCCAGGTCTTGTTTATACTTACTTGTTTATTTCTCGTGTCTCTTGCTTTCACTGCCATATCGTGCGTGTCTCTCATCGTACCTCATCTGCCTCTCCCTCTTTGTCTCTCGTTTCCTGCCTGCAGGGCCTGATAGAAGGGACAGCAGCAGACACCAGGTGCTAGCCTTTGTCACTCTGCTGGAGACCAACAAGCCGTATTTGTCCAACTGTGTACGGGTTCCAGCGCTGCAAGTTAGTACTTGATGTGGGATAGTCCCTGTTCCCACCACATACTGCTAAATGTTTTTTTGGAAAGATCCCTCATGGATTAACCCAGATGATGTTCAGTATTACATTAAACTAACCTGAAACAGTGATTCTAAACCCACATAAGCCAGTTATTGTGTTGATGTCTTGATCTAAAACACTTCTAATAGCAGGACAAAATTGTGAGTTGAGTCTTCCATTATCAATACACTGATACTAGTATTATTGTATCACTAGTTACACATGAGGATTATGGGGTTAACTCTTTATTTTAATTTTTTTTATTTAGCACCAAATCTCAACAAGTTATCTCAAGGCACTTTTCACATAGAGCAGGTCTAGATTGTAGTCTTTTATTTAATTAACTTCAACTCTTTTTGTACTAGTTTGTGGTTTTAGTTTTTTCTCAAGCAGATTTAGCACAGATTAAATTATGTTTATTTTTAGAAATGTATGAGAAACATAAGCATCTTTTTATAAAGCAGTTTAAGAATGATTTTGATTAGGAAAGACGTTTTGCCATCTTAAGGTTATGTTACACAGATCATACAGCAGTCCCTTAGAGATTCAGTTTCAGATTCAGATTCAGATTTAGATTTAGATGACTTTATTTTAACCCAGGAGGCAATTCAGTTTTACAATCTACCAGAGGGCTGTTGCACAAAACCTAGATAGCGGATTAAGACGGGATGAAGTGATGAGAATTTGTAGAGCCTCGCTTCTTCAATTATCCTGGATTTCTTCATTCTGCTTTTGTGCAACAGCCCTCAGACCTTATACAAAACGAAAACACACACACATACACACACAAACTGACAGGTGTAGTGGGCTGTGCCAGAGACAACAGATAAGTGGACAGATATGCACGCTGACACCTCGTGTGGTTCCGTGCGTACTGATTCACAATGATTTTTGTATCATTTTGTTTTATTTATAGACATTTTCAAATATTATTAAAAATATATGATGTGTCACAAAACTACCTGTAAAATATCTTTGTTGTGTGCAACAACTCGTGTCATGATCTATTGCATAATTGTCAGCTTTGGTCATGTTGCAGTAATATTAACTATCTGTATGTCTACTCGTGTTTTCCAGGCTCTGCTGCTGGTCGCAAACTCCATAGACAGTAACGCCGACTGTGCTCGTCTGGTGGTGGATGGGTGGCTGGAACTGGAGCTGAGGGAAGCAGAGGGGGCCCTGAAGGTGCTTGCCACAGCTCTGACACTCAGGGCTGAGTGGGAGCACCTTCTGCAGGCCCAGCTGAAGCAGAGCCCCGCAGGAGAACCGGAAGTTCAGGGGGTTTCCCGCAGAGTCATTGAGAAGCTGAGCGAAAACTTGGTCCGTTTCCTGCTCTACACTGAGGTACTGAGGCTGTGCTGACCTACATCCCAAAAGGAGCGATAACAAAAAAGTAGCTTGTACAAATACAATTGATGCAAATATTTATTATGTTTGAGAATTAAAAATAGTTTAGTAAAGATGTTTCTGAAATGCTGCTCTTTCTTTGAGTCTAGTTTAAGTTTGAACCTTTTTTTTGTCTGACAAAATTGAATAAATCATGAAAATCAGAAGAATAACTAGCAACCGTTTGTGCAGGTTTAGATTTAACTTATCATTAATAGGTTTTGAGAAATATGCCACTAAAAAGTAAACAAAATATAAGTCAAAAACTAACAAAAAGAGACAACTTTACTGAAAATCAGTGCAAAAGAAAATGGAGCAAACACAATTTTTAAAAAGTAATACATAAAACTAAAACTTTTATGTTTTTTCATAATTTGTCAGGTTGTTTATGTTGGTTATTCTAATTATATAGGGATGGGGTTATTGGTTATTGTATATGTTAACAATAAAAAGCAGCGTTAAAATAGAAAGATAAAGTGTAAAAAGTGTAAAACCTGTTGATTCTGATGCTCATTCATCATTTTATCATCTCATTTGATGTTTTTTTATTTACTTTATTGTGTGCCTCTTACCTCTCCCAGATCAGTTACAGCCTGCGGCGACTCACAGCTTTCCAGACCCAGAACCTGTACATCGGCCCTCGGCCTGAGTCAGAGCTGTCTCAGACCGAAATTCCAGATCTAAAACCGCTGTTTCCAGGAGCGGAGGCCAAGCCGGATCCTATTAAAGGAGGCCTGCGTGTCACCAGTTTCTTTACCTACAACTGTCTGGCGGTGAGTCCGGCTACATGAGTGAAACAGTGGAAATTTTAAAGAATATTCCTATTATGTTTATTTTGTGGTGGAAAATTGCAGTTAGGGGTCACTTCAGCTGAAGCATACCAGCACGTAAGAATGGACCAAATTTTAAACCTCCCCCCACCTGTACAATCAAATAAAACCTGCACTTACATGTATTTCAAAGCAGTATTTGTTTGCTCTTTTCTACACAATATAGTTATATCCCTGTTATGTCCATTTAATGCATGTTGGGTTTTTTTTTTTTTTTCTGTTTTGGGCATTTATTTGCCTTCATTTGAAAGTAGATGGCATAGAGCCCGTCAGGAATCAGGAAGAGAGAGAGAGAGGGAAATGATATGCAGCAAAAGTCCCTCGCCAGAATTGAACCAGGGACGCTGAGATTATGCTGCATCCACTGTAAAGCGCTCCTTAATGCATGTTTTGTACATTTTCCCCCCATTATTTATTGCCACATCATCCTATTTTTCTTGGCATTCAATTATTAACACAGACACCAACACAAAATAGTATTCCACTCTTCGTATTAAGTGTTGAAAAGACATCATTCAGCTTAGAGCTTGGAGCTCTCTGTTACCTCAACAACTGAACGTATGGGCTCCAATAGCATCTGGGCAGCATTAAAAAATACTATTTAAACAGATCAGCGTCTATTTTTTTTGCTGGATAGATAAAGTTAAAATTGAATAAAAACTATTACCAAACAGGAAAATAATTGCTTACAGTCTATCACTATGGAATTTAAACCATTCACAACTAAAATGGTCAAGTCAAAATTAAACATCAGCTGAAGACTTTTCTGTTTGAGACCACATTTTAGAGTTAATATCTCACACTGCACTGTAACTTTTAATTCTCCTGTTTTTATACGTCTTACTCTATTTTTGCTTAATTTAATTCACAATTTCATCTTTTTAATCATATTTAAATGTCTATTTATGATGCAATGTGTTGCTTTTATATCCTGTCTTGATGCATTTTATGTTTTATGTGCTAAATAAATAAATTTGCCTTGCCTGAAAATTGACTGATCACCACACCAGCCAGAAATATGATCTAATCCATCTGTGTGTTTCTACTGTATGATTTGCAGGACTCAAAGGATCTCTACAGTGAGTGTTTACGCACTTTCTGGACCTGTCCTAACTGTGACCTCTACATGCCTCTAACTCCACTGGAGCGCATGCAGCACGAAGCCTCCTGCAGGCCAGCGGGAGAACAGCAGCAGCTGGACAAAGGTCAGAGAAACTTCTGCTGATACTGATACTTTATTTATTTGGTGCCTGTAACCTTTTTAAAGAGAATAATAATAACTTCTGACTCATTGAGGATGTTGTTTTTTTCAGATCCAGAAGATGAAAAGGTCGCCACCTCGTCTTCTGTTTCAAGTCTCACCAGAGTTTATCACTGTGACGTCTGTAATGAAGACCTGAACCTCACCTCTACTGAGATCCTCAAACACAAAAGGCAGCACATGTATTCCACCAAATAACTGACCACAACACCTGAAGGAGGACAACGAATCACAGCTTGTATCTGTTCAGATTTGGTTAATGGAATAAAGTTGTTGTTTTTTAATAATATATAACATTTATTCTACCTTTTTTTGCACTTAAGAAACTTTAAGGAAGGCTATTACTTATCTAATGGTCATTAGATATGTTTTCTGTTGTTTTCTGCATAGTTCTTTTCCAATATGTTCCAAAATTTAAACATATTATTATTTAAAGGTGAGTGAGAAATAACTTGGACCTTATTTATGGACTGAATGTTTTTTAGGTTGCATTAAGAAATTATTTTAGAAAACAACTTTCATAGAGTTTAAAAAAAAGAAAAAAAAAAGGTAGTTAGTAAATGACACGAGAGAGAGAGAGAGAGAGAGAGAGAGAGAGAGAGAGAGAGAGAGAGAGAGAGAGAGAGAGAGAAAACACTGGTTTAAAATATAGAGTGAGGGTTTAATAATGATACAAACCCACGATATGTAACACCTCAAAGCAGCACATTGGCACAAAGTCAGAAGTAAGACAGCACGGAAGATAAAAACCTGTCTCAAAAAAATAAAGAATCAGAATAAATATCTCAATAAATAAATAAACAGGTAATATCTCATTAATTACTTTGAAACTAATAAATACGTACATTTGAAAATATGCACATTGGCAGAAATCAATAACCCAAAAAAGTAAATAGTACTTAATACAGAGTTACTTAGAAATCATAAGTTATTGATTACTCAAATCAAAAGGCACATTTATTAAGATGTAAGAATGGGGCCTGCAATTGTGATCGTATGACTGTCAGTATTGTACTCTAACACCATTTCTGAACCAGAAGTAGCAAACTGTGTGCAATGGCTTTACTGGTTCTGTTAATCTGCACCATCGAGTGAATTTGTGTATGAGTGTGTGTGTGTGTGTGTGTGTGTGTGCAGGTCTATGCATTGCAGAAATGTGTGTGTGTCTGAGGGACAGAGGGTTAATTTAGGATCAGTCCATTGACCGACTGTTTGTGTTTCCCGCCTTTGTGACAGGATGTCTATCTTTTCTTTCTTTCTTTCTTTTTTTTTTAAATAAGTGGAAGGCTGGCCTAGTAGTGAAGACGACTGCCCCCTAACTGGGATGTCAAGGGGTTGTATTCATCAGCAGTCGTGCGTCCTGGCTCTGAACTCTACTGCTTGTTAACTCACTTTTAAGTCACTTGGGATAAATAAAAAATAAAAAAATAAATAAATTTCTTGGCTAAAACCTAAAATGTAAAATAAATCTGGTGAAGCTTCGGAAAAGGTTTGTTCTGCCATAATTCAAGATCTATCAGGTGATTCTCCATTTGAGCATTTTTTGATGAGTGACACTGTAATATAGCGAGTAAACAACGCTTCCCTTTTTCATTTTTAAAAGGAGAATGCCTCGGATTCTCCTACACTGTTAAAATATCATCCATCTGGGATTATCAGTACATTTGTACATTTTATTAGTTATTTCAGTTGTCACTTATTTTCTTCCAGTGTTCCCGCTTTTACTCAACCTATTTAATCAACTTCTAGTTAGCTTTCTGTTCACAGACAACCAGAAACACGCTTCTTCTATTCAGTAGTTGCTTGTGTAGGTAAAGAAGCCCATAACAAAAGTGTTAGGAATAGCAGAGCCCGAGTTTCTGGTTGACCAAAAAAAACAACTACAAAAAAAAAGATTTGGACCACTTTACCCCCAAACAAAATCCTTGCGGCTGCCCATATTGGTCAAGAGGCAACTTTCAGAAGAGAAACTGGCGTCTCTGCTGTTTCAGTACGACTACATTTCAACCTGCATGATTGTTAAACACTGGTGCAAAATGGAGGCTGTTTTTTTTTTTTACACCAAAAAAACTTGATGTTTAATATTGATATTTTAACATTGGTAAGAAAATGTGTTGCTGCTGTGATGGAAATATATTTGAACCTACCCCCCTTTACCAGTTAGTTATTCACTGGAAGTAGAAAAATATGCCACCAATCGGCGAAATAGGCAAAGAAATGCAATCTACGTCACCAAAGGCATTTTTAAAATGTCTTGGGTTGAATTTATCTTTAACTGGCAAAAAACTTTCCTCACACACTATTTCACTATTTAGCATCCTCAGCACCTTTTTTGTGCAGGATTAATAACTTTGAAGGATTGTTTCTGACTCTGTTGCACCTCCTTATAGAGTTGTGGGAAAGTTTGAATAGAGTTCAAAGGCCCGGGGACTTTTTAAATAGCTGCTTTTCAGCTTCATACTTAAAGCAACATTCAACAAACATCTCCCAAAAAAACAAAAAAAATACCTTGATCCATTCATTGTTTTTTTCAAGTTAAAACGTGTCTCCTTTCTTATCACAGGGTCAACAGTCTGCAGCATGCACGTTTAAACACCACTAATGTGAGCTACGTGATGCTGCTACTGCTCAAACATAAATGTTTGCCTCTTTATATTTTCTAACACACTACAGTATTCACTCCGATTTCCGCTTAGCTTTTCCTAACGTAAGTGACCAGTACAAAAATACTCTTTCAATACATTGTTCATTGCACTTCTTTTTTTCTTTCTCTCTTTCTTTTTGGTGGCGTCTCTCGTCTGAAGGCCTACGCACATCTACAGATTGGTTAGCATGGGCGCCCTGTGTTTTTTTTTTTAGTTTTTCTTTGGGGTTGGGACTGCATGGTCGCTGTGTACGTTAGCACATTGACTGATTCAACAAGTACAGTGGTTGGGATGTGATGGTTTTTTTCAATGATTAATACTTTAAAAATACATGAAAGAATGAAAAATCTGTGTTAAGTGTGAGTGTTTAATGTTCGACACACATTCCTGATTTTTTCTTCTTTTTTATTTTCCTTTCTTCCAGAAAACAAAAATACTGTAACCGTGTTACGGTTACAAAAGGACCATAATGAATCACATTATGACTTTTAAGTCTTTGTGGTTGTCATTGCAACTTCCCTTACTAATAATTGTCCCTTTGCATTTGATAACCTTTCTTCCACTGTTGTTTACCGCTTTAACCGAAACACATCACTAGTGGTCTTAGATGCTCGTTCTTTCTCGATGACTTGCACTCATTCTCTCCAAACTTCTCTCTCTGTCCTTCCCTCTTTTTTTCCCCTTTCTTAACCAGGGCTTGAGTAACATCTGAGGTAAAGTTAGAGGTAAAGGGTGACCTCTGTTCATCTGACTGATAAACAGGCCAACATGAAACAAATAACTTCCCCCAAGATCTCATGTTTGTGAATACGTGGTAGTGTGTGCCGTTGGGGGATTCTGTCAATGTTTTTACATTTAATAAAATATACGAATTAAAATTATAACAATCATATATATAAACATCTTTTGTTTTTTGTGTTTTTCTTACTAAATAAAAAACCGGACATTTGAAACAGTGTACACATCATCTTTGCCTCTGCCACTCTCCTTCCTTCGCTAAAGTCTCTGACTGCTAACTCTTAGATTAGCCGACCCTCAGTAAATCCACTATGAAGGCTCCAGATGACTCCCAAAGAGCCTGGTCTGAGTGCAGCGCACCTTCTGCAGGCATGGACCAGTGAGGAAGGTCCCAGGTTGAAAAGAGAAAGAGCGGAATGCAGTGGAAGGCCGTGGGGCTTTGGAGGGGCACGTCAGAGGTCTGGGTCTACTGAGAGCACTGTTCCAGCTGCTTAACTCCACCTCCTGCACCCCTACAGGTGCTCTCTTATCGCAACACCCAAAGCCCCTTGGTCCAAGGAACCCCTCCCACCCCCTAGCCTGGTCTCATCGGACCGCCTTGTGCTTTCCCCCACAGCAGCCACACCTTTCCCCACACCGCAGGCAGGCGCGCAAAGGCAAGTAGCAGCACATGCAGGGCACGAAGAGCGACAGGGCCAGGAGGGCCAACCAGCGGGCACAGCAAAGGGGGTGCGGGTGGCCCCCCATCGAGTCATCACATGAGCAAGGCTCCCAGAACTCTCCCTCAGAGTCTGACATGCAGTGGTAGAGCAGACTCTCTGCGCACCACACACAAGTCCACTGGCGCAGGCAGTGCAGGGCCGGGTCCGGAGCATCTCTGCAGCGGCCCCGCCCATTCTCCGAAGCACTGAAAACCGAGCGGCAGTACACACACCGAGAGGAGCACGACGACGAGGCCTGAGGACACGGGCTGTCATCGTCGGGGGAGATTACCCCTGGGTCGCCGCTGCTGCTGGCCCCTCCTCCTCTCTTACGAGTCCGTGATCGGGGCGTGGCCAGCGAAGTGTGTATGCAGCAGGGAGAGGGTGAGCCTTTGCCCGTCTCCTGGGGTGAACCGGCACCTGAGGACACGCCTGACACAGCGTTGGGCATGGACATGCAGGTGGGCGACGACGAGGAAAGACGCTGGGAAGCCTTACTGTCCAGGCTTACTGTCACGTCGCAGCCTGCCGTCCCCACTCCAGCCAGCTCCTTCTCGAAGCGAACCACACACACCTCCGACTTGTCCTGCAGACTCCCTCCGCTGCCGACAACCACGCCGCCGGTCAGCCCCCCTACCATAGTCCTGGTGGCCCCCGTCCGTCGGTAGTCATCATAATCACGGGAACCCCACAGGTCCTTGCAGGGATCTATGCTGCGCAGGTCTCCCTCCTCCAGCAGGGAAATGGTGGGCGAGAGGGGTGACAGAGGAGACGAGGCCGGGGGACCCACAGGAGGAGTAGGCGGAGCATTAGGCGGGGGCGGGGGTGCTGGGGGATTCAACACGGCCGTCATTTGCGAGAGCTGTCCCGGCCTGGTGTGGATCTGTGGAGAGGGTATAGAATTACAGAGTGAGTCAGGAACAGCGTGTACTGTGGCAGCAATCAAGGATATCTCAAAAAAGGTACACCCCTAACGATCGGGAAGCCCAAATAGAGATTTCCTTCAAGGGGACGTCAAAGGGTCAGTTTTACTTTGACCTCATGCACAGTTACATAAATGTTGCTGCTGTGGGTGAGGACTCAAAGTGAACCATTGTTTTCCTCTCTAGTAATGAATTTATACCTAATTGTGCAGGGACCCCCCTAAAAACCCCATGCTGCTCCAAGATTCCCCTTCAAGGACTATTCCAGAGCTCACACACATGTAACTAGGACAAACTTTGAGGTACCAATGATGGACTTGGACCTACCTGAGCAGGTGTTTGAGTGGTGACCGCATGGCTGGATCCAAAACCAAACTCCTCCGGCCGCACGAAGCAGGTAGAGGATGACTCGCTCGTCACTATGGTGATGGGTTTGGGAAGCATCTCCTTCCTGCTGTTGGACGACGACTCGCTTCCTGTATGGGACTAGCAGAGGTTGTTGTATGTCATCCCATGAGTTGAAAAGACGCAGATGACAGACCCGAGCCATTGCGGCACCTTTATTAGAGTAAAAAAAATTGCTCTGATACTCACAGCTTGTCCGTCATCTTCGGTGTCGGCCTCTTCTGGCGTGGAGGACGAGGGAGAGTCAGAGCCTTGATAACATCAAAAAAGAGAAGATTTAAGCTTATCTGGATTTATTTTTACACACACAACTAACACAACTAAAGATATCAGCTCATAATTGTGGCTTTTGTTGTATCTGTACCTCTGTCGAGCTTGTCTATAACGGTCTGCAGCCCTTTCTCGAAGGAGATGGCATCGGCAGGACTCTGGAAAGTAAGGCCAAACTTGCGATCCTCTACTCGCCAGTGATGGAAGATGGGGTTCACCCTGTTGTACACTAACCCCCTTTGCACTGCGCACTCCAACACTGGCTAAAAACACAAAAATATAACATAAGAGGTTAGTTTATTGTTGAAGATGTATCCCCTCTTTCCTTAAATCATGCCCACACCCCTCCTAAACATGTCTTATGATCTACAAGTCTTTAGGTGGTGTTGAGGAGCAACGTGGCACCAAAGACCGCCATAACACACACGCACACACTCACTGCTCGATCTCGTAGCCTTTCTCCACGTATGATGTACTCTCTCCGGCCCCTGCCGTCGTGACTCCTCCCTTTACATATGACCACATGACTGAGGCCGCCACCTCCAAGGGGCACCCAACAGCCACTGGAGTCATCACGTGTCATCACCACTGCACGAACACGCACACTGTCAAAAAAAAAAGGGGGAAGGGGTAGGGAGTGAGATTAAATAATGTAATGATGATAAACATACGTGCACATAAACACATACAGAGAGTTAAACACACCCACAATTACGCGCAAGAGTGCACATTCACATTCATTCAAGGTTGGAGAAAGAGTGCAAAAGAGCAAATTCCCAAAAAAATGTCAGTGCATGTGACTATTTGTTAAAAAGGTGTGTTGAACTGAAATAATAATATAATAATAAGTGACCTGATATGAGCACCGCTGTTGCAACATGACAGCTTTAAAGCTGTAAAGGCGTATCATTACATTGCTTACATAGCCTAATAATCCATAGTCACATGAGGGAGGTAAATCTAATTACAATTAGCATGTTGATGATGATGGTAAAGAAATGTGGAAACCTAATAATAATAATAATAATAATAATAATAATAATAATAATAACGAAAAGATTTGGGGGGGGGGGGTAGTTTGGACGTTATTATTATAAATGAGAAAATATAGGCTTAGTGAATGTGTGGCTGGACTGATTGTAGGTTATATGAATAAAGGAACTATAAAAAAAAAGGATAGCAAGAAAGAAAGAAAGCCAGCGTTTGAAAAGAGGAGGAGAGAAATGGCCAAATGGGAGAATGGGAGGAGGAGGAGGAGGAGGAGGAGGAGGGAGGAAGAATGAGTGTTTCCCAGATAGATGTATCAATGAACGCACCCATTCGCCATCAGAGGCCCCAGCATTCTTGCAAAAAAAAAAAAAAAGCTCTGTCCTTCCTCTTCTTCTTCACCAGTCGGCTGAATAATTCAGCACCACAGTTCGACATGTGCATGCAATGCATGCACCGACGCATGTTTTTTTATGTTATTTTTAAAAAATGTTATTTTCCCCCCAAAATCACACTAAATTTTAATTGTTGCAATTATTTTCCCGGACGCCCCTTTTCTCCATTCCGCCCCTGCTGCACGCACTCATTAACACACCCTGATAATATGTTATATTTTTTATGAATGGGGATGGAGCAAGGCAAGGCAAGGCAAAGGCAAGAGGCAAGTCTGGCATCGACATCGGCACTGTGCGTTATTATTATTCGTTTCATATTTTTTTTCATTCTTTCTCTTTCTTTCTGTCCTTCTTTCTTTCTTTCTTTCTACTAGGCCCCTAAATACAATGCAATCGCGTGTGAGAAAAAAAAGGGAAGGAAAAAAGGAACGAGTGGGTGAGAGGATGGAGAGGAAACGAGAGAGAGAGATGGGGGGAGGGGCCCGATTAGAAGGGAAGGAGGAGAGAGGAGGGGTGAGGATGAGAGAGAGAGAGAGAGAGAGAGAGAGAGAGAGAGAGAGAGAGAGAGAGAGAGAGAGAGAGGAGGAAAAAAATCACATTTCATTCATAAAGTTTGGCTTTAAAAATCATAATGAAACCCCGAGACACGTTGATAAAAATCACAACGCCTCCATCCCTCCCTCGTTTTACTGTAGCCATATCTTGAATGACGCGATGCTGGCCCCAAACTCGCCATATTTCGTCTTTTTTTTCTCTAACCCCCCCCCCCCCCCCCCCCCCCCCCCCACCACCACCACCCAACTACCCTCCTACCCCCCCAACCATACATTTTACACATTGACTGATTTCGTGACTGTTTTTACCAATCGCTAACCACGCATTTAGTTTTGAATTGTTGCATAGCCTCCTGACGGATGCTTGTTTAACACACGATATCATTATTATCATTATTATTATTATTATTGTTATATCATACATTCTGTGCGTGTGGATATACTAGTGTGTTGCCAGTCGTCTAAAAGCACAGGTCCACATGTAGGTGGCTCAACATTTATCCCATATTGGCATGGATATATCGGAAATGGGGTGTATGCTGTTGATTCAAGACTACGTAATGGTATTTTTATTCTCGGCAGCCTGCTAAATTATAGTGCACCGATTGTGATAATAGTGCATGATGTTGGATTGGTGTAACATTGATGGCGGTGGCGTTTTCTTTCTATCCGGTTTTTTCTTTTTCTTTTTTTCTTTGGCGGATGGCTGAAGATAGATAGATATATAAATGTGCAATGTTAAAAATGAAAATTTAAGGACTTACTCGCCCTCCATGGCTCGGTGTTGCCCGCCGCTTGCAGCAGCCCACCCCAGGGTCTCCTCTCTCTCTCTCTTTTTATCCTCCTTTCAGGAAACACTCACAGACTCACTCACATTCTCTCTCTATCTGCTCTCATTTTCCTAATCTTTCTCTCTCTCTTCCTCTCACCCTCTCTCTCTCTTTCTCTCTCTTGCTCTCGCTCTCTCTCTCTCCCTCTCTCTCTCTATTTCTCTCTCCACCTTGATGTCGTTTCGGTGTATCAGGATAGGCTTGAGGTTGCAGCAGCCATTTTCCGCTGGCAGCATCCTCCCTCTCTCCCTCCCTCCCTCCCTCCTCTCCTCTCTCTCTCTCTCTCTCTCTACCTGCACTGTGCCAACACATCCGCACTAATCATTGACAGCATCGTGGCTTTAGATGGGCTATAGGGTTTGTCAGTGTAACCATGTGATTTTGAATTATTTAAATTGAGCACAGAGCTGTTGATAATATATAATATAGCCTAATATATACATATATGCCGTGACGTGGTGGGTAGATGAAAACCTGGGTAAACCATCAATGACCCCCGCTTGATCCTCTGATTATCACGGGGTAAACGATTTCTAGAGGAAGTATAGAAACAATAGATATAATAAAAATGAAATGTATTTATCCTTGCAATCACGTGTGTGTTTAAATTGCACATGCACAAGCCACATGTTTATATTAGGCCTGTTTAATGTCTAACTGTATATTATATAGAAGCTTATAATACACAAGAATAAAGCACAACTGTTGCTGTATCCTATGGGATCCTGGAGTTAGTGGTTTCAGCACCATGGACAGCAACAGCGACCACCACCCAACCCCCTCCCGATTATTAAAAAAACAAAAACAGGATCTCAGACTTTATAAAACAGTTTAATTTGGGGGCTTAAACTATTGGTTCAATCATTACTATTGCACTATGTCTGCGACCCTCTGACTAAGCAAAAAGTCCTATTTTACTTGGTGGTTACTTCGTTCGTACTACGTTTGTTTAAAAGTACAAATACGTTTTAGACTATAGGAAGTAGCCCAAATAGTTTTGAAAAATGTGCCATTGTAAAGGTAAGAGTATGGAAACTAAACCAGCATAACTCAGCAGTCAATACTGGACCAGCGTCTCTACATATAAGGAGTCACACACATTTACGGTAGGTATCTAAATATATATGGTAGTTATAATTAACACATGCCTACAGCACATGCGTGTTTATCAGGTGCAAGGTGTTAAAATGTACTTAAGTCATAAAGTAATAGCTCAAAATTTAGCAATAAACTCTGTAGTGAAACAATACAAATAAAAAAATGGCCATTAACCCATACAGAAAGTGATTTGGTAATGCACTACCTGGCTCGTTGGTCTAGGGGTATGATTCTCGCTTAGGGTGCGAGAGGTCCCGGGTTCAAATCCCGGACGAGCCCTACTTTTTTTTTGTTTTTTTTTTGGATCTACTACAGTTTATATTTGAATGGCTTCATTTATACTCCAAATAACTAAACAGTAGGCTAATAGCAACAGTTATGTGTATTAGCATGTTCTGCCGCCATGTTTCATAGGCGCCCTCCGGTTATAATGATATTGTCACACTCCTTTTTTGTCCCTTTAAGTTACAGATTCTCCTGAAAACGGCGAAGGACTGATTTAATAGTAATACATACCGGGCGGGCGGGACGACGTCAGATCCAGTCCAGGGTGTTGCTCCGGGGCTTCCTGTAAAGTCTACTCCCTGGGAAGGCGACACAATTCAAAAGAAATATCCCTTTACGTGGATCAACAAAACAGCACACTTTTATTTGCATGTTGTTGTTTTTTTATCCCCTGCAGTCATGTTTTAAAGTTTATATAAAATAGTCTACCAATACAGGAATGTAAAAAAAAAAATACTCCATAACATGTAAAGGTCCTGTATGAAGAAATCAAATTGAGGTAAAAGTACATACAGCAGGTAAAATAAGTATTGAACACGTCACCATTTTTCTCAGTAAATATATTTCCAAAGGTGCTATTGACATGAAATTTTCACCAGATGTCAGTAACAACCCAAGTAATCCACACATACAAAGAAACCAAAATAAATAAGGGCAGAAATTAAGTTATGTGGAATAAAATGGAATGACACAGGGAAAAAATATTGAACACGCTTAGTGAAATGTATTTAATACTTCGTACAAAAGCCTTTGTTGGAAATGACAGCTTCAAGACGCTTCCTGTATGGAGAAACTAGTCTCATGCATTGCTCAGGTGTGATTTTGGCCAATTGTTCCACACAAACAGTCTTCAAATCTTGAAGGTTCCATGGGCCTCTTCTATGAATTCTGATCTTTAGTTCATGCCATAGATTTTCTATTGGATTCAAGTCAGGTGATTGGCTGGGCCATTGTAGCAGCTTTATTTTCTTTCTCTGAAACCAATTGAGAGTTTCCTTGGCTGTGTGTTTGGCGTCATTGTCTTGCTGAAATGTCCACCCTTGTTTCATCTTCATCATCCTGGTAGATGGTGGCAGATTTTTATCAAGAATGTCTCGAGTCATTTTTCCATTCATCCTTCCTTCAATTATATGAAGTTTGCCAGTGTCGTATGTTGAAAAACAGCCCCACACCACAACATGGAGTTTTGGGGTGATGTGCAGTGCCATTTGACCTCCAAACATGGTGTGTATTATGACATCCAAAGAGTTCAATTTTGGTCTCATCTAACCAGACTATATTCTCCCAGTATTTCACGGGCTTGTGTAAATGCTGTGCAGCAAACTTTAAACACGCTTCAACATGCTTTTTCTTCAGCAATTGAGTGTTGCGTGGTGAGCGTGCATACAGGCCATGGTGGTTGAGTGCATTACTTATTGTTTTCTTTGAAACAATTGTACCAGGTCTTTCCGAAGGTCTCCACAAATAGTCCTTGGCTCTTGGACAACTCTTCTGATAATTATTTTCACTCCTGTCAGAAATCTTGCGAGGAGCACCTGGTCGTGGCTGGTTTATGGTGAAATGATGTTGTTTCTACTTCAAAATTATGGCCCTTAACAGTGCTCACTGGAACATTCAAAAGCTTAGAAATCTTTCTGTAATTAATGCCATCAGTATGTTTTGCAACAATAAGGTTGCGAAGGTCTTGAGAGAGCTCTTTGCTTTTACCCATCATGAGATGTTTCTTGTGTGACACCTTGGTAATGAGACACCTTTTTATTGGCCATCAGTTGGGAATGAACCAGTTGATATTGATTTACAAGTGGCAGGATTGCTGTCTTTTCTGTTCTATTAATGATAGATTTTAGCTGGTGTTTTGGCTTTCTATTACTTTTTGCACCTCCTTTCTTCATGTGTTCAATACTTTTTCCCTGTGTCATTTCACATTATTACACATAACTTAATTTATGGACACCTATGGTTTGATGGATTGCATGGGTTGTTACTGACGTCTGGTGAAAATTTCATGTCAATGGCACCTTTAGAAATATATTTACTGAGAAAAATGGTGACGTGTTCAATACTTATTTTACCCAAGTATTAGCGGCAAAATGTAGTTAAAGTATTACAATAAAAGTACATAAGTATTATTAGCCTGATGTAGTTAAAGTATTACAGTAAAAGTAGTGGTTTGGTCCCTCTGACTGATATATTATTATATATGACATCATTAGATTATTAATAGTGAAGCATCAGTGTTAGAGGAGCATGTTACTGTTGTAGCTGCTGGAGGTGGAGCTAGTTTACACTACTTATACAGTTAGCTAGTTTAGTCCAGTGGTTCCCAACCTAGGGGGTTGGGTCCTTTAAAGGGTCACCAGATAAGTCTGAGGGGTGATGAGATGATTAATGGGAGAGTAAATAAGAAAAAACAAAGTTGTGATACACAAATTTGTTTTTCTCTAATTTTTGATTTTTTTTAATTATTGGAAAAGTCTGTAAAATGTCTACATTTCAGAGGTAAATATTGTACTTTCTAAATTACTTGACTACATTTAATTGACAGCTTTTACTTTTAAGATGAAGATTTGACACAATGGATAATATAACAAGCTTTTAAATTACAACACATTGTTAAAGATGAAGCCAGTGGTTTCCAACCTTTTTTGTCTTTTTTACTTCTTACAAAAAGCAGTGTGTAGTCAGGGTCACATTTCAGATGTCTATGGGTTGTTAACAGCTCCACCAAATAGTGGGTTTTCCCTCTAAACTTCTCACTGTATATAAAGTAGTGTAAACTAGCTCCACCTCCAGCAGCTACAACAGTAACATGTTGCTTACAAACTGATGCTTCAGTATTAATAATCTTATTATGTCATATACAATAATATAATATAAAAAAACATTAAACTATAAAGTATAGCATCAAATGGAAATAGTTAAGCAGCTCAAAATTGTATTCATGAACGGTATTGAGTAAATGTAACGTTACTTAACTCCTAACTTTCCACCACTGATCAGCAGTTACAGTGGAGCAAAAATAAGTATTGAACTCATCAACTTTTTTCCCCCCAGTAAATATATTTCCAATGAGGCTACTGACAAATCTTTTCACCAGACTTTGGTATTAACCCAAGAAATGCACACATGTAAAGAAATCAAAACATTTAGGTAAAGTTATGTATAATAAAGTGAAATACGAAAAAAACAATTGAACACACTAACTGAAATTAATTTAATACTTTGTGGAGAAGCCTTTGTTTGTAATGACAGCTTCGAGACTCAAGACTGTAGTGTTCAGGTGTGATTTTGGTCCAAACAGATTGTCTTTAAATCTAGAAGATTACGGGGGCCCTCTTGTGAACCCTGATCTCTAGTTCCCTCCACAAATGTTGCCCCAGTGGACAAGATTCAGAAGTTTTGAAATACATCTGTAACCACTCCCATTGATATGTGGGTCAGCGACGAATAAGGGTTTGCAAGATGAGCAATTCAAAAATATCTTTAAAAATAGTTTTAAAAGCAGCATCAGGTTTGTTAAAATGTACATTTTGTATTTTTGTTGGTTTTGTCATTTGAAATGACATTTAAAGCATTATTTTTAACCAAAAATAAGATGGAATGCTCCTGAAAATGTCAAATGGTGTAACCACAAAAGAATGATAAATATTAAATATGATATCCACGTACAGGGTTAGGGTCATTTCTACATTTACATTTTAAAGCATTTTGTCAGTATTGAGCAGGACATATCCTAAAAACAACCATTTTTTCCAAATATTTTGTGACAAATTATGTAAAATTAAAAAAAACAAAAACAACATAGTGTTGTGTTGCTAAAAGTGGATTATATTTATTACACATTTTAGTTCACATTTATTTTCCTGTAAATAATTAGGTTTTTAAGGAGAAAAACACTAGTAACATCAATTGACACTGGGTTGCATCATGTCATTGACCCGTTTTACTTTAACCCATCATGAGATGTCTGTTGTGACACCTTGGTAACAAAAAACCTATTTATAGCCCATCAATATGTAGTATTACTAACCTACTAACACAACTTTTATTAATGTGCACAGATAAGAGGTATAATTACTTTCTAACTAGGCTACTTGGAGATTTCACCTAGTTCCTTGCCTAAGGTGTAGGCCTACTTTTTCTTAGCGTGTTCAATACTTTTTGCTGTGTCATTCCACTTTATTCTACATAACTTGCATTTCTTGAGTTAATACCAAAGTCTGGTGAAAATGTAATGTGAATAGCCTAATTGGAGACACATTCAGTCTTGTTTTCGCCCAGCTGTATGTTGTAATGTTTTAAAGGAACGACCGTTGACCGTTCATGAACTTTTTTAACCATTTGTCAGTTAGACGTCTCCGCAGATCTTCTGTCAAACGATGCAAGTTAGTTTTCTTACATAAATTATAACAACTATTACCATGTTTATCTGCCTTTTGACAAGTTAAGCGAGCTAAGGTGCGTTCATTTAATATGAGTTAGCAGAGGCTGTTTTTTTAGTTACTTACCTTAACTTTGGCGTTAGCTAGTTAACCGTTACTTTTTCCAACACATCTACTTACCGTTACTTGGTGTTTATCTTTGAACAGCCTCATGATGCTGGCTATATGTGTATGTGTATACAGCAGCGCTATTAAATGAACAAGGTATTAAGATAAAGACACCACAATTTAAAATTAATATAGTGTTAGCATCTACTTTGAAATGGTGGGAAACGCAGAGGTAGTAACGTTAGTCTGAGGTAATAAACGTAACTGCCACTGATGCCTGTTCTGTATTGCTAAATAATCATTATGGGAATATTATACAAGTGATTCTCAAAGTAAGGTCCAGGTACCCACAGAGGTCCTTGAGGAGTTTACAGGAGGTCCCCAGCAAAAAAGGGGAATCATTTATTTTCACCATTATTCCATCCATCAGTAACACAATGGCAGAATGTATAGCTATTGTGTGGTCATGGTTTTCATACACTTCTTTCTGCAATAAAATATCTAAAAGCAAAATCACATCAGATGGGAGACCCCTAAGGGGAAAAAACTGTCTAATCAAATGTGGGTCCTTGGTCTGTCTGTCTATCTATCTATCTATCTATCTATCTATCCATCCATCCTAAACCCTAAACTCGGGTGATGTGTATTTGGGACCCTTTTACAAACATTTTACTCACAAGGAGGCACTCTTAAAGTGAAAAGTTACTGTAGGATAATGATTACGTTTTTCGTATGTTTGTGATGCCCTTTCTTTTTCTGTAATCATTTGAATATTTTCTCCCCTAATTTTGCTAAGCTCTGGCCAAAATGACCCTAAAACTGCTCAAACTTGCTCACATCTGGACTAAAATCAATGTTTATATATTCTTGCACCACCTTTGTATATATGATTAAAGGCTAGTGTTCTTTTTTTTTTTTTAAACATTTTTTAAATTCTTGGTAACAAATAACATGAAAAGACCAAAACCAACAGTAGGGTTTGCATACATAGACTGAATGCATTAGTAGGATCAGTTAATTTTTTATTTCAGTCTTTTCATGAGATTTTTTAACAATAAAATAAATATAGAATATAACCAGACTTACTTATATCACACATATTTCGCAGAAAAGTTGATTAAGACAGGATGGGTACTCGGCAGTCGACGAAGGGGAAACAGCAGGACAAGCATCCATTTGATGAGGACACAGAAGAAGTGGCTTTGAAAAAGGAGACTGATGAGAGCAGCTTTGCAAAGTTACCCACTCCCACCAGCCCAGATGACTTAAACCACGGAACTGCCACCGCTAGTCAAGGCCCGACTAAACTTATAAGACATTCAGTGGCCCCCAGCAATGGCAAACAAGCAATATTCAACAGGATGCAACAAGTTCCTGCTGTCGATGTCCCTCAAAACAGAGAAAAGGGTATTCTCACTACTGGGAACATCTCACAGCACTGTCCTCCAAAGCCTGGAGATCAAACCATCAATATTACTGCAGACTCACAGGTGCTCCACATAGATGCCCCAGCTCAGGTAGAGTGCAGGTGAGCTGAATACATACTTTGTATGTATAAAAATATAATTTATACATTACTCACAAAAATGTTAAGACACATTAAGGTGATATAAGAAGTGTTGATCTGTGGTATTCAGAGTTATCCTGAACCTCTTAAAGAGCCCTTTCTTAACACACAAGCCCAGATATGTATTTATTCTTTAATATGCAGTGCTTCATAGTGTGACTACTTATTAACCAATTTACTAATTTCAGTTGTCTCAGATTTAATCGATTAACTATTAAATCATGTTTAATAATTCACACAATAGCTTACTACTGCATAGATGAAGTTTAACCCACTATGTATCAAAAGTGTCAGAAAATGTCACCTTTAGATAGACAGTTTAGTATGTTTTAAGTTTATTATTATTAAGTTATTTAAATATAGTATCAAATGGAAATAGTCAAGAAAAGGTACAAATATTGTAATAATAAAACAAATATATGTATATTAATGTAATAATAATAAAATACTTGGTGTGCAAAAAAACTGCTACCAGCTTTAAAAGTAGAGAGCAACAAGAGATGTTCCTTCCTGCCTCTAAAATGCAAGAATCTGTGTGTTTGTACCTACAGTGAGGTCGTCAGAGATGTAACTGCAGAAAACGTACTCAACAAAGACACAGAGGTGAAGATGAAACCTACAGAGCCACCGAACCATTCAACACAAATGTCAAATCAACCAAATATTCAGGTGAGCAACGAGGAAAATGCTTCACAAGATCCCGGCTTGAACCACAGCAACCTCCCCAACATGATATCAGTGAACTATCAATACTGCTTCAGGGACAAATCAGAAACAAGTCGTGCCAATGCGGCCAAAATGAGGCTGAGGCAGAAACTAGAAATTAAGAAATTAAAGGCTCAGCCACAAGATGGCAGTAAAAGCTCCCAGCAAACAGCTGAGGAGAGTGTCACTGTGCAGCAGAGTTCACAGCAGCAATGTTACACTGCCACAAGAGCCAAAAATCACAAAAAGCTTCAACACAGTAAAGTTGACTGTGACACCAGTGTGAAAGCACCAGAACCACAGAACCCAGTAGCCACCCCAAATATCACTGCCACTCATCACCCGACAGACGCAACTGTCAAATCAGGACTCCAGGGTCAACATAAGGTTTCCCAAACTCAAGATACTGCTGTCAAACCAAAGAAAAAATGCACATTCATTGAATTAAATCAAAACCAGCCAAAGGGGAATGCAGGAAATGTCGCCATGGAAGAAAACATGAATGGGAACAATGGACATGCAGGAAAAGAAGAAAGACCGGATACAGATTTCACCCCTACCCAAAATCTTGAACATAAAGTCCACGCTGAAGGTCGCTGGCACTCGTTCACAGTGAATCAGTCCTGTCCCCGAAAAGCACACTGCAACCATAACCCCGGGACAGGTTTACCATCAAATGTCCAAAAGTGGTGAGCTACACATCCCATTTAAAGTCATTTCAATTCACATAGTACACAATCTGAGGTTTAGAAAGTAAGTCTTTTACATTCTTTTAGTTAAAATCAGTAAATAACTTTTTTTTTCCCCCACAGGTTTGATGAATGTCCAAACTACCTCTGTGAGCCTCCTCGGGTCCCCACAGCGAAACTCACCGCTTGGCCAGTACTGAGAGAGACACAGGAGGAGAGAGGGGATTCCCACCAGTGACAGAAAACGTTTGTAATAATCTTTATGTATTAAAAATTATATATTGCATCAGTAAGTTAAAGAGTCGACGTGTAAAAAAACTAAAAGACAAAAACTGAAACGCACAGTCAATCAAAAAAAGTTTATTTTCTGAATCGTTTATTGCAGACAAAGATTTGCATTGTAAAATCAACTGGATTACAAACCATCTGGGGGCGGGGGCATCTACCATTTAGAAAACACTCAAACTTTAATGGCAATTCTGTTGGTTGCTAGGATACAAGGCAAGGGCAATACGTTTCCTGTGAGCTCCGCCGAGTTTAAAATGAACTTTTATTATAAAAAAGAGTTTGCTGAAATTTGAAATTGAGGGGGTAAAACATGTTTTGGTTTGACACAGAAATGCAAAGTCACAGGTTTTTGGTTGTAATCGAGATGTGACGAGTTTATTAAATTTACTAGCTGGACTTGAGTTGGGCTCTTTTTTTCTTGTTTTTCATCATCGTGGACCCTTAAAAGGCAAAACGTTGGACATATGTCTTGGATCATTAACTAACATTTAAACCCTTTAATATCTTTAATAAAAAGGTAGATATAGACTGTTCACCTCTTAGTTTCCCCATCTTTTTTAATAAATGAAAAAAAAAACACCACAAAATAAATGTTCATTGATTTATAATGTATTGACAATAAGTGAGCCACTGTGGCAATTAATGAAGTTATATCCCTCAACAAAGGAAAACTGCATTCGAGCTGACTGGATGTATACTGGATCAGTGGTGTGTGTCTGTACATGGTCGAGTGTGTTTTCCTGGGGGCGGATTACACAATCATTTCCAGCTGTCGTGCATATTCGATGACCTGTTGTGCCAGCTCCGTGGAAGGGATGTTCACCTCTTCTGTCCGCTGCTGCTGACTGGTGAAAGAGTAATAGTTGTCTGGACTCAAAATCCATCCCCTCTGAAATGGAAAAGAAGAGAAAAAAACAATCAGATTTAGTGATTTTACTCCTTGTATGAAAAGATCTGGGAGAAAATATTGTTTATATTTTGGAAATAAAGAATATGAAGAATAGGTAAACTACCATTACAGTCATTGCCGGGCTGTCTTAAATTTAGTTTTTGATATTCAAGGTCTAAAAATGTCTTAAAATGTCTGACATTGTAGGAGTTGGGGCATTCAATTTTATTTGAGCTGGGGCAGTGAATGAGCGTAATTATATTTGTTCAGTTTATGTTATTTATCATTATTTTCTAATTATTTTACATAACCAACCAATGAACTTATTCATTAAAAGTAAAAAAAAATAACCAGCAGTTGGAACTATAATGAAACTAATAATTAGTTGGAGTCCTAAATTACTTCAAAATTAGCTCCATTTCAACCCGCTACAGGAATAAAATCCTGCTTTTGCATTATTACATCTCAGTAATGGTATTATTTATTCCTTTAAGAGGTTTAAAAAAGGTCTTTAAATCATTAAAGTTGTGATTAAAAATGTGCAAATACCCCAAGTTAGGGCTGGGTATCATTTAAAAAAATTACGATACCAGTACCAATCCAAGTACCCTTAAAGTGATCAATACAATACATCAATACCAACTGAGTACTTCATTCGATACCCATTACACATTTAGTGCACTCACTTTTATCCGGTGTAACAGGTGTGCAGTGGAGCCACACTTTAGAGCGTTAAGATGGCATCTTGGCTGCTGAACTGCTAAGCGCACTAACTCAAATTCACCACGACTTCACTACCACAGATGGGGTGTAGCTGCTGTGGCTGTGGGCCAATCACCGTTGCGTAAAATCGAAAAACACTTGCGTTGATTGGCTGTGAACAAGTCCAAATAGTCATATTTTGTAGCTCTGGGTGCAAAAGGCATCGATAGCAGGTATCATTTGGCAAGATGAGCAATTCAACATTTTGTCAAAAAATAGTTTTAAAAGCAGCATCAGGTTTGTTAAAATGTGCGTTTTTAATTTTTGTTGGTTTTGTCATTTGAAATGACATTTGCACCATTTTTTTAACCAAAAGTAAAACTAAATTGCTCCTGAAAACATCAAATGGTGTAACCACAAAAGAATGATGAATATTAATATTACAACTACAATGTATTTAAGTGTATTGATAAAAATAATCACTTCATTTTGAAACAGCAAATGAAAATAAACACTTTTGGCTTATTTCTACATTAAAATTTTAAAGCATTTTGTCAATACTGAGCAGGACATATCCTAAAAACAACCATTTTATCTAATTAAGTTTTGATAAATGATGTAAAATCTGTTAGAAAACAGTGTTGCATTGCAAAAGTAGATTATATTTATTCAACATATATTTTCATGTATATAATCAGACTTTTATGGAAAAATACTGGTTACACCAATTGGACACTGGGTTGCATCACGCCATTGACCCACAGACATTTCCTCCATCTTAAAAATGAAAGAGTAACATGTACTCTTTCATAGTTTATACTTTAAATTCTTCTTGTATACACATTTTTGGTAAGTCGTACATTCAGCCGAGGAAATAGGTGAACACATAATTTTAGTTTGAATGCCTATAGAAAATACATTCAATTTATTTCCTTTATAAAAGTGTGCAGATTTTTTTTTCTTGTAATATCTGCATACTGCACAAAATGACACCCAAGTTTTCTCCCCAAATGAAAAATATACACACCTTCTTGGCATAGTCTGTCATCTTTTTGGGGGAACTGAAGAAAAGCACACGGGTGGCTTCGCTGAACTGGATCTGCTCGTACGCTTTCTCTATGCAACCTGCGATCTCGTCACTGCAATTCAAACAGTTGCAGTTTGTTTTTTAGTTATCTTTTAAAGATTTAATGTCATAAAATAAACAATGAAGTGTCCCAATATAATAAAATATCTGATGGAGTTGTTTCCATATCAAGACACCTTACAATAAGAAATAAAAGGGAGGATACATTTAAATTCACTTCCATTTTAGCTGTTTTGGTCAATGTATGGAGTAAAATTGTGTCACTGTAGTTGCTTGCAGCTTAATATACTTTGCTCACTAATTTAAACTGGCATTTTAACTGCTGACTAACTTTGCTGAAGGTGTCTTGATATACAGTTTTAATGAACTACAGCAAGCCAATCATATGCAAATTTTAAAACCACAAGATGCATTGAGATTTAAAAACAAATCTAAGAGAAAACAGTTACTTTCTTTGGGGAAACAAACGACAGCATTTGTTATGAAGCATGCAGAGGGGGCTAAATCAATGAAACACGCGTAGCAATTATAGTAGGCATGGTTACCATATTGATCCTTACCGAATAGTGTCAAGCAGAATATCTATAAAAAAGGTGTAGCTCTCAGCAGGAATGTTTCCTTTGGCAAGAAATACCTTGTTGTAGCTTCCCTCCATCAAGTACTGAAAAGACCACGAGAGGATATAAAACGTTAAAGTGGAATTTATACATGAATTAATGACAGAGTGTTAACATTAAATGTAAAAACAGAATTATACAGAGCTGAGCTATGTAGAGTTTTGAATTTCTGTATGACTTAGATGACAAATAGAGTTGATGTGGTTACGCTACTAACTGACTGAACTAGTACAGCAGCAACTTGCTACCAGGTCATATTACCACAATAATGTCACAGTATTGATTTGAGAAAACAACGTAAGCGATTTGAAATTCACAAAATGATTTACTGGATGCACAAATATCAAACTTTTAGCATTTACACCTGGTCGCCACATAATAATATAATGCAATATATAAACCCTGATATTTGTGCTTTTGTCTAGGTTTAAATTTCAGCACCTGCTCCAAGGACACTGGGTGCCTGATGTAAACGTTGGTCTGAATATCTCGTGCACTCAGCCTCTCGAGTTCTGTGTGAAACTCGGACACGCGGTTCTGTGAGAGCAGGAAGAGCAGGTTCAGCCCCAGTAACTGGTGCATGTACGCAGCTTCAGGTAGCTCCTCCCTAAATGACAAAGAACAAGAGAGAGGGATGTTCAGAGAGCCATCCAGTGAGTACTATATAAAATAAATTACACTATTCATAAAATTAGGTCAATTACTTGTAGTCGAAGTAGTAACATTTTAGCTGGGCCATGTATCTCTCAAAGGAGGGGATGTCTTTCTTGAGGATGCTCCACAAGGCTCCGATTTCAAGGACATCGCCTGAAACACAGACAGTTCTGTTTGGTAAATGGCGACTTTGGTTGCAAACACTTATCATCTGTGATTAATGAAGTTTAAAAAAAATAAATTCCACCACTACTTACGAGCTAAAATGAGCTGCTGCTTGGTGAGAGCAGACCCACTGGTAGGTAAAAAGTTCAGCTCCAGTAATGAAATCTGTAAAGAGATAATCAAACGAGATGTCAGCTGTAACGTTAGCTGCGACAACACTCTCAAGGGATATTGGTATTGCTCTTAAGTAAAAATCAATCAAACTTTATTTGTATAGCACATTTCATACATGGTTGCATAACATTAAGTGCTTTATATAGTAAAAAACTAACAAAAAGACTCAAAAACAGGAACTGAGGAAATTAAGAATATCCAAAAGAGAAAAAAAGGTTATAAAAGATTAATAAAGAAATAATAAAATCAAGTGGGTACAGGTGGAAAACAGTCAGGAAATAAAACAGAATAAAAACAGATAGTCCACGTAGTAAAACAGGGAAAAAATAATGTTCATTGCCCCACTGTGGGACTAATAAAGCAATATCTTATCTTATTAAGGTTTAAAACTACTAATACTAGAGTGATAATGATGTTGCTCTTCAGTAAAAAAAATGAAGCATAACAAAGACACAAAGTCTTGGCATTATCTTCAAATCAAATATTTATTTTGGACGCTAATTGCCGGTTTAAATAGTCTGAGATCCTTTAAACACTTAAAACATTTCTTTTTAGCAGAACCTTTTAATGAACCTTGCTGGTTGCTGCTTTTATGCTCTTATTTTTATGATTTTTTATGTTTGTTTTTTTTAATCTGTCTTTTATATTGATGCTTATACACTGTAGCACTTTGAGATCTGCTTAAAAGTGTGTAACACATTAAATGTATTATTATTATTACCACTATCAAAACTGTCAATGGTTTAACCCTCCTGTTGTCCTTGAGTCAAGGAAGGAAGGGAGGAAGAAGGAAGGAAAGAAGAAAGAAGGAAGGAAAGGAGGGAGGAAGGAAGGAAGGATGGAAGGGAGGAAGAAGGAAGGAAAGGAGGGATGGAGGAAGGAAAGGAGGGAGGGTGGAAGGAAGGATGGAGGAAAGAATGAAGGTAGGAGGGAGGGAGGAAAGAAGGAAGGAGGGAGGGAGGGAGAAAGGAAAAGAAGAAGGGAGGAAGGAAAGAAGGACAGAGGAAAGAAGGAAGGGAGGAAGGTGGGGGGAGGAAAGAAAGAGAGAAGGAGGGAGGGAGGAAGGGAGAAAGGAAAGGAAGGAGGGAAGGAAAGAAGGACAGAGGAAAGAAGGAAGGGAGGAAGGTAGGGGGAGGAAAGAAAGAGAGAAGGAAGGAAGGAAGGAAGTAATGAGGGAAGGAAAGAAGGCGGGACGGAGGAAAGAAAGAGAGAAGGAGGGAGGAAGGAACAGTCAAACAGACGGGGTCAGTTTGACCCGGGAGGACGACACAAAGGTTAAACTAAACAAAAAAAAGGTACTAAAAGATAAATAAAATATAATAAAGTCACTACAAAATATAGTGGGTAAAACCAGAAATGTAAAGAGGGGGTATTAAAAAGGAAAAAGACAAAAGATGAGAGGAAAATGAAAAATAATAACACAACTAAGACCCAGACATAAAAAGTTATGAAAAGGAAAACAATCGGGAAATAAAAGAGAATAAAAACAGATAATCTAAGAGGTAAAACAGGCAAATTAAGCATAACAAGGACACACAAAATATTGGCATTTTTGTGCCAATTGCAAGTTTAAAATACAGATTGTAAAATGTCAAAAACTGTCAATGCATTGAATTAGCTGGACAATGAATTAGCAAACAATACATTAACATTAGAGACACTGTTTATTTCCGGAAACATAAAACAAGAAAATCCTGAAATAAATAAACCATAACCACTGCCATGAACTTAACAATTTCTCCCTACATTATATAATATTACCATTTCTATAAAGTCAACACACACGGCGTTTTAACCCTGACTAGCCAAAGTTAGCACGGTTAGCTTTACGTGAGCTAACAGCGCTAACGAAGATTAGCCTTTATTAAAAACATACAGTTCATTTTTCTCGATTTCGCGAAAGTAAAATAGACGAATCGATGTACCTTAAGTTTAGTCAGGAGGTCTCCACATTTACTCAGGCTGGGGTTTTTCTTGTTCCACTCTGCTTTCAGTGTCTCATACAAACCCGCAGTCTCTTTCAGCGCCATGGTGATTCTGCAAAATATGCACGACACCGGTCACCGTAATACGTTAAATTCAACTGTCGTTAGAACTCTCGCGTTGCCATGGACTGCTGGTGCGTTCCTGTTGCACTCGGATGTTGGAGTTTTCGAGTTCCCAGTCGGAAATTTCAACTAGAACGCCACACGAATGCGCAAAATATGTTTTTATTAACTAGTATTTCTGTCAATAACTAACCTGGCTAGAACTGGCTTTCTGACTGATAACTGGAACAAATCAAACTTGAGTGTGACGTAATTCCCGGCTTCGACTTCCAACTTCCGAGGTTACGGGAACACAGCACGTCTCCTCCATAGTGTTTCGATCTGACGCAGACAGTGAGTCAAGATGGCGGCGTTCAGCGCGGAGCAATGGCTGAATGAGCTACCAAACCATCTAATCTTCAAAAAACTACGCGAGAAGTTGGACTCTGAAGTCAGCTCGAATGAAAGAGAGGTCGTTAAGAACCTCACCTTCTGCCTCGGCGGGGATTTCTTCGTGTGGGACGATGTAGACCGCGTTTTTTACACGACTAATCTGCGGCAGTTGAACTCGGAGAGTCGGCTAAGCGGGAACCAGCAACACCACCAGACCTTACTGTGTACCAGCCCGCCGCGCTTCGACGTGCACCAGCTGTTGCTCAGTCCGACCCAGCAGCATGTGGCGCTGGTCGGACAACGCGGGGTGTCGGTGCTGGAGCTGCCGCAGCGATGGGGGAAGAGATCTGAGTTTGAGGGAGGCCGGATCGACATCAGCTGCAAGACCACGCCGGTGGCAGAGCGCTTCTTCACCAGCTCGCCGTCGGTGACTCTGCGCCAGGCGGCATGGTACCCGAGCGAGACAGACGAGCCACATCTAGTACTGCTCACATCCGACAACACCATGAGGTTTTACGGGTTAAAGTCGCCTCAAACGCCGGCCAAGCTGATGTCCGTGTCGCAGTCTGAGGATGACAGCAGCGTTCGTCCTCCGGCCCGCTCCTACGCCGCCTCTCTGGGGGAGATAGCCGTGGCGTTTGACTTCGGATCGGTGTCCTCCGCCCCTCGACAGCTGGCAGCACAGTCCTCCAAAGAGCAGCAGTTCTACCCTCTGTACATCCTCTACGAAAATGGGGAGACCTATCTGTCCTACACGAGTCAGTTCAACGGACTGAATCTAAGCAAACTAGTCGGACCCCTCCCCATGTATCCCGCAGCAGAGGACAACTATGGCTATGATGCTTGTGCCATCCTCTGCCTGCCTTGTGTGCCCAGCATCCTGGTCATCGCCACTGAAACAGGCACTCTGTATCACTGTGTTGTGCTGGAGTCTGAAGAAGAGGAAGAGGAGAAGTGGATCCGAGGCACTGAGGCAATACCAGCTCTGTATGTCTTTGAGTGTGTCGAACTAGAGCTCACCCTTAAAGTAGCCACAGGTGAGGACGAAGACCCTCAAGAAATTGATTTCACCTGCCCGATCAGACTGCACAGAGATGCCCTGTGTCAGCACAGGTACCACTGCACCCATGAAGCAGGAGTGCACAGCGTGGGGCTCATCTGGGTCAACAAGCTCCAAAAGTTTCTGGGTTCAGGTGAGGAGGATAAGGACAGTCTGCATGAGCTGGCGACTGAGAAACGCTGCATCGTGGAGCACATCCTTTGCACCAGGCCGCTTCTCACCAGTCAGTCAGCTCCGGTTCGAGGCTTTCTGATTGTATCTGACCTCTCCTTGGGTGCCACCATGCTCTGCATCACCAACACCTACGAGTGCATCCTGCTGCCCCTGCTGAGCTCCATTCGCCCCCCGTCCCCTCCTCTGCTCTGTTCCCACCCGGGCGCAGGCTCTGTTAGCTCCCCGCTGCGTGGGTTGGCCGACGACTCCTTCGAGCAGCACATTCGCAACATCTTGGCACGTAGCTCCACCAATCCCCTTGTACTTAAAGCCGGGGACAAGGACACGTCACCACCGCCTCCGGAGTGCCTGCAGCTCCTCAGCAGGGCCACGCAGGTGTTTCGTGAGGAGTACATCCTGAAGCAGGACATGGCCCGTGAAGAGATGCAGAGGAGGGTAAAACTTCTGACTGGCCAGAAGAACAAACAGCTGGAGGAGATGAGTCTGTGCAGGGAGGAGAGGAAGAGTCTCACAGAGGCAGCAGAGAGACTGGCCGATAAGTACGAAGATGCAAAATATCGCCAGGAAACCATCATGAAAAAGGTTAAAAAAGTGTTGGGCAGCTTACAAAGCCAACTACCCATACTGTCAAACAGTGAGAAGGATATGAAGAAGGAGCTACAGACCATCAGCGATCAGCTGAAACTTTTGGACAACTGCATCAAACAGGTGAACATGAAGATGGAATACCAGAAGACACAAGTGAACAAGGATGTGCCTGCAGCCCGGACGACTGTCTCACTCAACGCCCAGCAGAAGAAGGTTGTTCAAGATGTCCTTAAAGAGCAAGGACAGCAAATTGGTGACATGATGAAGCAGATTAAAGACATCAAAAACCATTTCAGTTTCTGAAAACTGCAGAAAGCTGTAAATATACTGTTGTAAAACAAGTGGGGTAACGATTTCAAATTCTCTTCTGAATGCAGTCAGTGGTTAAATCTGCCTTCTTGCTTAATACATAAGTGAATGTGCCATGTGTGGAAGGGGTGTTTGACTTGAAATGTTTTATATACGCTGATATAACTTTACCTTTGATACATGTTTGTCTCAAACAGTAGGTTTGCCTTCATGTCTGTTTAACAGTTTGATTATTTTTTTACGCCTGTGTTTCTGAATGTTAAGGTGTGATTCTATGACCTAGTCAGAGCACATTATGCCACGTATGGGAAGGTAAAAGTAGAAATATTTTGAACCAAGATGGTTTACTCACTTTGGAATAAATAATAAACTCTAAAGATCTCTGTAACTGTCTTCACTCATTTGTGACTTAATATATCCACTTAAAGATATTTTATTATGAAGTGTGATTATAAGTGAGCAGATTTATTTCCAAAAACATACTAAAATAAAAATGTATAAAATATACCAAATGATAAAGTAGGAAAACAGGGGCTTAAAAGATAGTGGAAACACCCTCTCATTCATTTAAATGAGAAAGTGTGTCCAAACTTTGGACTTGTATTGTAAATTCAAAGAGTTATTGCTAGCTGTAATTATTCCTGAAAAGATCTCTTTATAATACAACTCCAAAAGTGTAAACCCAAAGTCCTTGTTGCAGCTGTGTGCATTATAAATTATGTAAATTATAAAAGTTCACCTAAAGCTATTATGAAGCTTCAGTTTTTCATAATAGATCATACATTTTGGCAAAACTTTGACTATCTTGCAAAAAATTCAATATTTTATGTGGAATATTATCCAGAGTCATTACACAAAGAGGGAAATTAATACTAAGAAGTAATATTCTTATTCTTATAAAGCAAGATTTATCTCTCATTTGAAAAAGTATTCATTAGTTCATGTAGATATTGGAATATAAAATAAAGATATTTTATGAAAAAAGTTAAAAGTCTGGCATGGGCTTAATTGGTACTGTGACACCATTTAAGCCCATGTGTGCTCCAAATAAGCCCATGTCATGATTAATTTACAAAATATGAAAAAATATTGATTTCACAGAATTAAAAACAGCAATATATGTATTCAGTAACATGTTTAATATTTAAAAAAATAGGAAAATCCTCCTCCTGAGCAAAATCTTAAAGGTCTGACTTCAGATGTAACCCCCTTTGTAGTAACTAATTTAATTACACATTTTTTTCTCAGTAACTGTAACGGATTACAGTTACATTTCTTTAGTAATTAAATTATATAATGCTGTAACATGTAACAAGTTACTCCCCAACACTGCTTTTAACCCACATCAGGCCTAGTATAAACAGGAGAGCCAATTACAACAACCAGTAACTGTGTACACATGAGCATTAGAAGCTGTCCTTAAATGCACACATCTGCATGCATCCACTCTGATTTTTGGTATCTCCAGTTGGCCAGTTTCAGTGTAAGGTTGCCAGGAGTCCTGTATCCACCAGATGTCACCCCTCTCCAGAAGCTGACCTCAGTTTTCTTCCACCGCAGGTTTCTCGAGTGAGGAATTCCCCATGTAAACACAGAGTGACGTACCTGGAGACCCTGTTTTTGTTGAGTAAGCTTCATTGTTGGGGATGCCTGGGCGGTTGGTGGGGTTCCCCTAGTTGTAGCGTAGAACTGCCTGTGAGTTTCAGCCCATTGCTATGGCAGCACTTGTTTATCTTGATCCTAACAAACTTAAATATTGAGATGGTTTATGACTCAGCACAGCCTAATTATATAACAGGCGGGCATTGTTCAAACTGCCATGGGGATTTTTTATTCTACCCTCTAAGATGGCATCGTTGGCAGTGAAAGTTTAAAAAGTGTTTAACAAATACACAAGAATCCAGCACAGCTTCCACTTCTAATCAAGAAACAAGATCTCCATCATAAAATATGGGCTGTCTTCTTTAAATTTTGTCACATTACATGGCTTTTATCCCCATTTTACCTCCCTCTTTTCTCTTTCACCCACATGCAAATACACAGGGTGTGGTGTACTTGCAGGCCTAACCAAGGAACAGCCCCAAAAAGGGGGGGGGGGGGGGGGGTTGATGTTTTCGAAGTTTAGCAGAAAAGGTACAGTGTCTAGATCCTGTGCAATGAGCCCGAGGAAACTTAACGGACCCCTAGGAAAGGAGATATTAATAACTCTCAGGCCAACCCACCACATTCTTCATATGTGAGTCACTGTAAAAAAAAAAAAAAAAAAAAACAGAGCAGGGGAGGAAAGGACTGGATTGCCTCTGTTTCTCATTTGTGTTTCTTTCCATCATGGAGGAGTGGAATAAGGGAGGCGGAGAGGCCACCCCTTCTCCTTCTTCTGCGAACCTTGAAAGCCTTATGTGAAACACACACACACACTGAGGTCCACACAGGACACATACTTGCCATTACGCTGAATAGTTTACACATGATTCCAAAAAACTAAAAAGATGTACAGACATGCTAGTGAGAAAGTGAGTGTTGAGCTAAAGAAAGGGGGTGAATGGAAATAGACTGTATTTAAGTGTGTGTCAGAGGCAGGGAGAATACCTCAGATGGTGGGAATGAGAAGGGGAGAGCGCCTCGGAAAATGGTGGTATGGAGACTTGGCAGAGGGGAGAGAGTGAGTCACTGTTTATCTGGTCTGTCACTGAGAGACCGAGTGAGTTTGATAGAATTAAAAAAAAAAGAAAAAAGGAAAAAAAAATGTTGTTGAAAGAGTACCAGATTAAATGTACTCCTCTGTTAGTTCTGTAGTGTGTACTCTGCGATGAAATGTCAACATTTAACTAACAAAATAGCAAGTCAATAGCAACACAAGACACAGTCAGTTAATTTTATTTGGTTAGGATAATAGTTGAACAAGTTTCGTGGAGCTGTGTACAGTAGTCAGTAATATATCAATCATTCTGTCTCAGCATGTTAAATGTTCTCTTTTATACGACTGAGGTCTCGCTCCTGCACATATAAAAACATCAGTAACAATTACAAAAATATAATAAAGTATATGCACAGAATTGTGGCTTTTAAAGCATCAAACGTGAAATGCATTCAGGGTTATTAGATTTGCACTACCAGTTAGGGAAAAAAAGCGTGAAACACATTATAAGTTGAGCAAATGAAGTCTTCCCCTCGCTGTGAAATGACAAGACTTGAAAATTTGGTTTAATCATACAAATTATTACTGAGATAATACTGCGCCACTCCCAGTCCAGTCACTGTGGGAATGTTAGATTTAAAGGTTTTCCATGTGCTGAATACTCTTGGCTTAGGAGGTGCCAGCCTTTATTTACTTCTACTCAGCAAACACAAGTAGATATATATTTAAAAAAAAAAAAAAAAAGCTCATCATGAAAAGCAAACATCAAAGTGCCAAAAAGGAAGACGCAACCAGACCCGTGTGACTTTTTAATACACAATCTTTCGCAGTGAGCATTCATTACAATATGTTCCATTGTGCAAGACCAAAATTGGGTCTCAGAAATATAAGTTGAACACATCTTATATAACATTTTGATACAGGTCTGGGAGGAGAAAAACAAAAGCAAATACAAACAGTAGCTGAAGTGTGACAGCCAATAGAGAAGTCTCTCTCATCTCCAGTGGGGACTTGTCTACGCATCAGAGCCCTTCTGCCTGCGTTTGGAGGGTGGGATCAGATGACTGGGGAGCTCAGGGGGTAGACCGTGCCCCTCCAGCTTGACCTCAATCAGATGGCTTGCCAAGGCGAATTCTTCATCATCCAGCATGCCATCACGATCCACGTCTGACAGCTTCCAGATGCGACCCAGCACCGAGTTAGGCAAGCGAGAGCTCACCATCCAGTCCTTCGCCTTGTTGCCGCTCAGTTTCCCCTCATTGGGAGCGAGGTTATAGAAGATTTCGTCATATTTGGGCTTGTCTTTGGTCACCACCCAGCCTCCTTCCTCCTCCTCACACCCCTCTCCGTTTTCTTCGGCGAAGGGGTCACCCTCGGAGAAAGGCCCGGCGCGGTTCCCCAAGAAGGCCCCGCCCTGCACGCCCAGTTGCTCACCTGCTTCCAGCTCCTCCTGCCGCAGGAGGGGCATCAGTTTGGCAATATCAGAGGAGAGCAGCTCATCCAGGGCTGCCATCAGGTTCGGCTTCAAGGTTTTGAACTTGGTGAAGTCGTGAACCATCAGTTGTTCCTGAAAAATATTTATAAGCCAGAAGATTCAAAACAGAGTTCATTAAAATCTAACTGAATGTTTTAAACATTGTTACGGTGCAGTTAAAGAGATGCCTTTACATAATAACCCTACAGATGTGTCCAGTAGTAAAACATTTTTTAAAAAAGCAACAGACTACTAACCTGCATTTTAGCACAGTCTGGGAAGTCTCCAGCAGAGATGTTGTGCTGCAGCTGGATCTTTGAGAAAATAACTGGAAGCTGGTAGATCAGATTCTTCTTTTTATTGTCTTTCCTGAACACAGAAGGCATCTCCTGCTTCAGATAGCTGATGATGTGGGCATGGACCTGGGATTAAGAAAAGCACAGCAAAGTTTACTTTTTTAAACACGTTCATTTTTACTCAGTTCACAATTAAGATTCAGTGAGTCTAGGTTTTATCACTAACATGATTAGAGAGTGATAATGTCAAAGAAAAATGCACAGATAAGTCACCCACCCTAACCAGGCGCGCCCTCTTCACCAGGTCATTGAGCTTGCGTAAAGCTGCGTTGCGAGGAAGGTTTTGGATGTCAGTGAACAGATCCTCCTCCTCCAGCTCAAACAACTTACGATTATCGGCAACCATCAGCGGCTCTGACCAGAAGGAGCCGATGTACACTCTCAGAACCTCCGGGGTGCCAAACACCTTCCCCAGGGACCACATGAGCGCACCATACACTCTCATCAGCTGCTGGGTGCCCACCATGTCCGCCTTGTTGAGGACCACACGCAGCTTGTCCTCATTGCCCTTCAGGGCGCCGATGGCCTCAGAGAACTCGTCTGATATCTCAAGTTTATGTGCATCAAAGAGCAGGATGATACGGTCCACGCGCTCGGCGAACCAGCGCAGCACAGCTGGGAAGTCGTAGCCTGTTTGGGTGGAAAAAATCTGGATAACTAAAGTATTCATAATCCTGAGTGTAGAGTGTGCACTGAGCCCACACTGAGTCAGGAGAGGGGAGAAGGTCTACATGGACACAAACCCTTCACACCTCTTATCTGTTTCTGTCAAACCCACCATAGTGCCTCCAGTCTGGTGCCTCCAAACACAGAGACTTCACTTTGAGTAAAACACTAAAAGTGTCTAACAAATCAAATTTTAATATTTCTGAGTGATTTCTTTCTTTTCTTGCTTTTTTGTTCTGTATCAACGGGCACATATTTAAAGGATCTGTTTAGAAAACCAAAACCATATTTTCTCTCTTGCTTTCTGAGACAGTTTGGGTTTTATCCTCCTAGGTTTCGAGATATCTGTCTCTCTCTCTGAAAATGTCCAGTTTATCATAGAGGGGGAAAAAAGAAAAACATTCAAAAGGATCCTGCCTGTCCAAACACAGTGACACTGTTACTCTGGATGACTTGGAACTACTTTCTTATAAAATAAATAGTTTGGATTATCCAGAGAAACTGGGACACTGTTTCTGGAAAGACACGTTGATGCAGGTTTTGTTTTGAATGTACATTTTCCCTTCATCCACCTCCATTATTTTTTGAGGTGGTGGCAGAAATCCCTCTCTTCAAAAGCTTCAGCAGATAAAACCAAAACTATCTGCATGGCTTCATACATCCATACTATGTGAGGTATATAATTATTCTCATAATTTGCATAACTTGTTAGTCGTTCATGCAGATTAAACTTGAGTAATAATGAGTTACTTAAAGCGTGGATGATTTGAAAAGTGAAAAATTGGAGTGAGATACATGACAATGATCAGTATTTCTCAAAAGAGCATTCCTCCACATGTGATGACAGACTTTTTTGCTGTGTACCATCTCTGTTCTCGATTATGATTTGATTGCTGTGAGATGATTTCTTGCCCGGCTGCCAAGTGTTATTGTGACAGAGCGAACTGGTCCCATGGGTTAGCGGGGGGCGTGCCAAAGGAGATGAGTTTGTGAGGCGATGTTCAGGGATGTGTGTCTCTGCAGGAACCCCCCCATGCCCTCTCCTCACCTTTATGACCCCCCTCACCTCGGCTCACTCTCTGCTTGGCCCCGGATAAGATCCCCGGTGTGTCAATAATGCTGATACTCTCCAGGACCTGGTTGGGAATCTGGGCGCACTGGAACCTGGTGTTTTCAGACAGGGAGAATGGTCACATGTATGATGATAAAACACAAGTTCAGTGAGTTAAGCTCTCTCTGAAACACTGTTAGTATAGATGGAAAGAATTTAAGTTATGTGAAATATGGTTAACTCTTATCAAAGAAGCCAACGTGATCTAACGAGCAGATTGGAAGCTGCACTCTTCCCACCCCGACTGTAGGCCATTGTGTACTAGCTCATTGCTCTGGGCTTCCTGAAGGAAAATGACCACTAGTGCCAGAATCAAACAATAAGTCCTGCTAACGATGTGTGGCTTAGAACAACAACAGCACTTCCTGTGGCTTATGAGCTTAACGAGCCACCAGTTTCCAGAACAGGAAGTCAACGCAAAAGTAAAGACGCAAATACATTCACAAACACACCCTGCAGTGGGAGAGAGGGATTCCGATGGAAAAACCTGCATAAGAATTTCACTGAGGAGTCCTTTTAACAGGAGCACTGTTCGTTCCTGTCACTTCTGGCCCACATGCCCATGCCTCTAGCATCTAATAGCACTTTGTCGTAAAACATGTGACTTCCATTTTCTTGGTTTACATCAGTGGAAAAACATACACAGAAATCTGGCAGCCAGACAGTAAACAGAGTAGAGGAAAGAACTTCAGTGTGAAGGTGTCTCCTACAGATTCCCTATGGCAGACAAACTCTGTGACTTCATTTATTTGTCTTTGCCCTGAGGGGCTGTCGAGCCCCCCTGACCTTGCGTTTGAACTTGTGTACACTGCTTTTCCTGTCTGAGTACATTAGCTTTCATCACCCTCTCGGGTGATATCGTTCCCTTTCTCCATTTTTCCACAAATAAGGCAAGTGCCTCCCTGCTCTGAAATTTGGCACAAAGACTTGAAATTCCAAAGAGCAAAAAAAACCAAAACTCTGTTATCTCTCCTTCCCTGTTTCCCTCCTTGAGTTCTCTCAAACAGTCTATCCCTTTAATGCCGATATCTATCTGGCTCTCTTAGTGGAACACCCTGTGAATTAAATTGCTGTGCTCACCTGTTGAGGAAAGTGTTTCCAAACGGGTTGAGTTTGCGGAAAGGCTTGTTGGGGTCTACGATAAGGGCGTTTCCAGGGATGAGTGACTCAACCTCCCCGTGCATGATGGCAGTGAAGCAGTCTGTGGTGGGTTCAGGTCCCACCCTGCTCCCAGGAATTTCATGCTCCAGTAGATACCTGTCAGTCACACATATAGCTTGTGATTTTTTAGTAGTAGTGGTTTAGATTAACTTAACAATCACACACAATTTATCAGTGGAAAAAGTGTTTGAGATGCACAGTTTTAATGACTTACTTGATGAATGTTGTCTTTCCGGTGGAGTACTGTCCCACCACCAGCACCATCGGCTTGTTATCGAAGTCTGCATCCTCCAGACTGGGAGAATGGAAGTCATGGAAACCATAAAACTGCTCCAGAGGCAGCAGCTTCTTACGGTACAGGGATTTGAGCCCCTCTGTCACAGTGCGGATAACCTCAGGCGCCTTCTTCACATTTTTTCGCCCCCAGCGTGACATGTTGATTGACTAACAAGATGATTGGGAGCTTCTTATGAAAATTCAATGTCAAAGTTGTGTCACAGTTGTTTGGAGCTGTGCTTTCTCTGGCCTAGACCTTCAGATGTTTCCTGTATTTATGTGAACACTGCTCACTTGTCCTTGAAACCTCCTCTGCACACACCGAGAAAAAAACGATAGGGCTGATGTTTCGTTTGAAGTCTGGATCTTCCCCTTTGGAAACAGTTGCCACACTGATAACTTATAGTGCCTGAAAATGTGAGACAAGTAGAGGTTAATCCAAAACAGAATAAGAAGCCATTAATCCAAATATCCGAGCACCTGTTTTTTTTCAAAGCCTTGCCACTAGACTAGAGTAACAATGTGGAATCTGGTGTAAGCTTCAAGCCCTACCAGGACTCTGCCTAAGCAATTACAGTGCATGCCTGGAAAAAGTTGGTGTTCACGTTGGAAAACTTGCAAACCCAGCCCTGTGTCAGGATTTGAAGTGAGTAAGACATTCCTTTCATCCCCTGCAGTTCCTCTCAGTGGAACATGAAATACGTGCGTGGCTCAATTGTTCATGTAAGGAAAAGACCTCTTAGAGGGTCGTCTGTACATGGAAAAACACATTTTATCCTTGAGTAGAAAGCTTTCCCCCCCTTCTTCTCCTTCTTCTTCTTAGCAGTCTACATAAATAGAAGCACTGGATTAGAAATTGAAGGCACAGCTCATTATTAGAAGCAGACTGACACAGAGGCACAAAGGTAAGACACGCATCAGCAGACTTTAAGTCATCCGTGGATAGTTTTTCTTTTACAAATCCCATTTGAACAAAGATTGAATTTTTTTTTAAAAAGACAAGAATAGGCAACACAGTCCTAACATGTCACAATACCAGTGTGGAAAGAGTTCTTGTCAAAATGGCGATCCCAGGAGATCCACAGCCCAGACATTAAAAGTGATTTCACCACCATTACACCCAAGAGAGAAGAAATGTCATAAAAAATCATGTACTGTGCCAACCACGTATCACTAAGACTACATTTAGATGTGTCCCAAGAGGATTAAAGGTTCAGTTAAGGCTCCGGGACCAATTTATACAGTTTTAAGAAGGGTGGAAAATGCCTTGAGGGTTTGTGCACCACAATTTTGGACTTGAAACAAGAAATGCAACCCTCTAGCCTGCAGCAGCAACAAGTACAGAGGGAGTCATACCTTAATATCCAAATCAGGAAACTGCTGAAAAACTGCTCAAAAGTTTCCATTTGCATTAATTCTGTGGCTAGATTGTAAACTTTGCACTCATCAAATACAATTTAAGGTAACTTTATCACAAACTGATTACATTTGAATAAATCTAAAACACAAGCAGACGATCAATATAGCCATATTTAGGATTTAAAAAGGAGTATTTACCAAGTTATTATGGAGGAGGCAGACTTCTTCAAGCAGCTTGATCTCTCCCTTTCTCTCTTCAGTCTTGCCCTCTGGAGCTTGGAAAATATTTTGACTTGAGGAGACAAAAACAGTCAGTGTCTTGCAGGAGCTGCTGTTACATGTATGGGTGTACTTCTGACAGCAAATAGGAACCCCTCAGTAGATTACACAGGATCGTTCTTCTCCAGGGGTTTTAATGTATTTCAGATGAGCTCCAAATCTGGCAAGGATCCTTAAACTCTGCTTGCTGATAATAAAAAAAAAAGGCACAAGGCACACAGGCGCACCACACTGAGGTCTAACTTTTTGCTTCCCTCCTACTTTAATGCACCTCCTCTTCCAGGGATGCCTGGCAACACTGTGGGCAGCACTAACATCCTGCTCAGGGGCAGGGATGTGCTGTGACCAGAGGGCGTGGACCTGGAGAAGGAAGATGAGGAGGAGGGGGTTGTGAATAAATAATTTAGATGGAGTTTTTGTTTGTTTGTTTTTAAACATGACATAATTTGCACAATGCGCTCATACAAATTATGAGCGACAAACAACACATGCTGCACCACTCCAGCTGCTTTTCCCTCCCTATTTTTCAACTGTATTCTTCCCCACTTAACCTTTAATCTCATGTCATACTTCTTCAGACGTGACAGTCAGTTTAAACGCTACTGCTCCTCCCCAAAACTCTGCGAACCCTTCAGGCTGATGACGCTCTATTTTTCCACTATCCATGCACCACCTGCTGGCTGTCGGATAGAGAACACACCCCATTATTCATCATCCCCTCCTATCTATCATACATTAATGATTACTCATCCAGAGGAATGTACCCTGATGATCAGGAATCGCCGTCTGAAGTGCCGCACAAATGACTACAAGGGGCCTGCTGACTTATCATAAAAGAAAGCAAGGTTTAATTTACAGTTTTACTAAATGTACATTTCTTTTTAAAAAGTGTCATTATACACAATAAATACAATACAAAAATTAATCTGTAATACTATACTTCAAATTCTCTTACGGTCTTTTTTGTACATTATTATTGTTCCTTTTTTCCATTTCAATGCTTGTGCTGTGTTTGTGTTTGAATTGTCCACCAGGCTTTTTAAAAAAAAGACAACAAAAAAAGACAAAAACAAAAAAACAACCACACACAAGGGAGGCAGGAACACAGTGGCAGAAGGATTAAACCAAACAGACTCGGAACACAGAAAATCAACAGTTAAAACTGGCCTGCCCCCTGCTGACTGAAATGCATCAAGTCCTAACCCAGCGTTATAAGCAAAAAGGGGGGTGGGGGGTATATGTGGAGGAGAGGTCTAAAAACAAGGACCGGGTGTGTATGTGTGTGTGTGGTGTGGTGTGGGGGGGGTGTTTGTCAGTCATTTGAATTTCCTTATAACATGTTAGTTTACATCTTGACAGAAAAGTACTACAGTACCCAAGAGCAGCCAAAAAAAAGAAAAAAGAAAAACCAAATGTTTACCAAAATTTACTTTAAAATGCAGGCTTAAAATGGAGGTTGAGGCTATTTAATCAATTTGGCCAATTGTAGACAAAAGAGCAGTTTATGTGAGAGTTTATTTCCCGTCTTAAGAAATGTATTCCTGATAAAGACGCGGGATGACTGTGTATCATTTTAGCTTGTGCTATTTTGCATCTGTGGTGTATAGGGCAGCATTATCTGTGTGATAAGAGAATCAAATTAGGGTTGTTAAAAAGGAAGATACTGTAAGATACTGTGGTGACCTCTTACAGTATGGATGTGGTTATATTGTCGTCTGTCTCAGCTGTACGTAGCCAAGTTAAAGGAGGTTACTGACTTTTGACCTGTTTAAATAAGCTGCCAGATGCTCAGTGGGACACCGTTTTAAAACCAGGATAGAGTCTAGTGTTCAGGCCACTTGCAAAAGGAATGTATGAATACTGAATTAGGAAAATTAAACAATCAAAAGAGAAAAAAAAGGGAAGAGTGAAATAGAGAACAACAACTTCTGACAATTTCATCCTGTTACCGGAGCTTGGCTGAGAGAGCACATACAAAAACAACAGGTAGCTTCATGTCTGCAACCCAGAGACAGTTTTTTACCTCCAATCACTTACTCCATCAGGGGTCTACTCCAGGCCACAAACGACAGAAATGTTTGGACAATTCAAATGGACAAACAAAGCCAACACAGCTTGGCAAAGTAGTACAGTGATACTGTTTTCACAGTGCCCCCCCCCCCCCCCCCCCCCCCCCCCCCCCCCCCCTCCCAAACCCTCCCCTTCCCCCAAGTCTGTCTCTTAGTTCCCCCGTGTCAGTCCGGCCTGGGGCTGAGGGGCTGTTATCTGCTTTGAGTCTGGGGCACCAGGCTGCCATTGTGGCCACGGCCACCGACCTGAGGGTGCTGGGCCAGGGAGGAGGACGAGGAAGCAGAGGAGGAGGATGGGACTGAGGGTCTGTGGGATGAGGCTGCAGAGCCCCCTGGGCGCTGGCTTTGGTGATGGTGCGGCCTGCTGTTGCCCCCTTTACTGTGCCCGCGGGCAGAGGGCTCCTGCTGCAGGTTGAGGATGCTGTCAATGGCACACTGCAGGTGTTCGTTTAGAGAGTCGTCAGGAGGACTGCCGCTGGAGAAACTGGCGTTATCCATGTCGGGGGAGTCTGACTTGCAGCGTTTGGCTGGAAGCAAAGAGTCTCGTGTTAAGGAGGGCTCTGGAGAGGGGGGCCCAGGGGCGTGCTGGTCCATTCTAAATGTCCCGACTGCCCTCTGTCTGTTTTTTCCTTTTGCCCTCTTGTATTTACTTACATCTGTCTCTTGGTCTGTGTGCTCCTCGCCTCTCCCTTTTGCCCCTTCCCTGTCCATAAGCTGTGGAAGATGATGGTGTTGTGTGGTTTTGATACCGTGGTTAAACACATCGTCCATGTCGTCCAGCCCCTGCACCGCACTCCCTAAACGGCACGTTTCGTGGCTCGACCCCGTGTGAGGATGCAAAGCCTCCCTGCCTCTTTTCTCCACCTTCACGCTGGCTATCACTGTCCGCTCTGAGGGAGAGGATGAGCCCTCGTGCCTGGGGGGTGACAGCGTGGGTCTAGGGTAAGACACGCTCTCGTCTCCTCCCCCTGGGACACCAGGTCTGACCCGGGGACTTATGTTTTCCCGGTAGGTTTTTCGAAGGGGCAGGCGACAGGTGGTCTGTGAGGGAGTGGCAGTGGAGGCGGGATTGTGTTTGACCCCACCCACATCGTGATGATCCAATGTCCCATTCATCTGAGTGGACGAGGAGGAGGAGGAAGCTGAGGAGGTGGACGACGACCAAGTATGAGAGGAAGAGGTAGAGGAAGAAGGGGCAGCATTGGTGGGAACACTACTTCTCAGTGGTGGGTTAGACTGGGTGGTGGCTGTACTGCCTGTTGAGGATGAAGACGCAGTACAAATGGGCGACTGAGTCCGGATGACGGTGGCGGGAGGGGTCGATAAAGGGTAGGACTTTGGGTGCGGTACAGTAGCTTCAGGCTGAGTCTGAGAAATGGACTGGCTGCTCTGCTGAGGTTGAGGTGTGTGCACTGGGTCTAAGGCAGTGTTGTGGACCACTTTGCCGAACCCCGTTTGATCCTGCTTGATTTTCAGCTTCAAGCCGATTCGCCTGCGAGCCTCGTAGGTCTTCATAGGTGGTTTGCTGGTTCGCTGCGGGAGCGCGTCATCGTCGTCGGCCGCTTGAGAGTTGAAGGAAGAGGAGAGAGAGGACAATGCTGCTGGAGTACGACTGAAGGAGGAGCTCTGGCTGACGGGTTCAGACACCTGTCTGGAGGCTGCAGCCTGAGGTGTTGGACAGCTGCTGGACCAGGACACAGACGCTCCACCTCCACCCTGCTTTATTACCAGTTTTGTCGGGGGGAAATGGATGGGGGCAGGGGGAGGCGCCGGAGCAGAAGCAGGAGCAGGGGCAGGGGCAGGGGTAGGGGTAGGGGCAGGGGCAGGGGCAGGGGCAGTGGTGGGAGTAGGAGGAGGAGGAGGATTTGGGGTAATGCTTGGAAGAGGGGCTGGGGCAGGAACTGCTGGTTCTGGAGCAGGGCCAGCGAGGGCGGCGGCAGCAAGGGCAGCTGCTACACCCCCAGTTACTGAGGTGGGATCAGAAGAAGGTGATTTCTGTTGTGATGAAATTACACTCTCCAACATCCGAGCGTTTGCCATAAACTCCTCTGCAAATAAATAAATAAAATATCATTAGCATACACATAATTTAGATCAAGAAAACCAAAAAACTGATGTATGACCACAGATTGGGGTTGAGTACCTGGTCTCTCCTTGGCCAAAATCCTGTCCTGACTTAATGCAATCTTCTCCTCCTGAATGAACATCCGGTCGATCATCACCATCTCAGCCGAAGGGCCCATTCTCTGCTCAGGTTCAAACACCGAAAGCCATCAGTTCAATATCAATCCAGGGCAAAGGGGGCAAAAATAAGACATATAGTGAGGACACTGGTTTATAAAACTTACCTTTGACTCTGTAAAGAGCAGGTAGCGGTATTTATCCAGCATGGCCTGGGTCCTTTTCAGCAGCTGGCAGGAGACCTTCTCAAATTCATCATCCACTGTGAAACAAAAAGAACCAAAATGTTCATGAAGATTAAGAAAAATTTGGGGGGAAAAAGAATAAAACTGCTGCACGGAAGAGTTCATCACCTCTTTGATAGTCTTGAGAAGAGTTGGCAGTTCCCTGGTAGAGATGGTAAGGCAGCAGTCTGTGCAGTGTGTCCTCAACAGAGTGAAAAGGAGCACTGTAGTTTGGGTGGAGCACGGAACCTTGCTGTTTCCTCAGCTGTTCTAGCATCCTGCAGTGAGGAATGCATAAGAAAATAACATTTACAAAAAAACTGCATTAAGAGACACTAAAAATAAGTAATTCACACGTCTGTGGCACACACCTTGCTTCTTTGCTGGGCTCTGCACTGAAAGGCATCTTCATTGTTGTCTGTGATGTGAGCAAACAGATGAAAACGAGTGATTTAAACATTCAGGCTGGAGCTTAAACATTGGAGGCAGCTTTGAAGGACCTCACTATGTCTTTACCTGAGTTTGTACAGGAGCAGGGGGCTGAGGAGCAGGCATTTGAGTCAGACTAGTTCCTAAAACCTGTATCTGCATCCCACCTTTCCCCAGAGTCATCCCTCCAACTGAGCTGATCACTCCTGGCTTTGGCTGAACCTCAAGGGGGGAATTAAAAAGGTTAGAAACTGACAAAATAAAAAACTATCTCTACGAAATTCAGGATTAAATGATGGGAAATAACAGAACACATAATAACCACCATCTATGTCATCTGAGTAACTGGCTTTGTGATGTTGCCTACCTGTGCAGGCTGGGTAAGGCTGGCAGGAGTGACAGTCTGATTCACCATTGCTCCAGCTGGCCCTTGGGCTCCTGAGAATACCTTTAAGTCACTTGAGGCTAAAATAAGAGGAAACAAATGATTACAAAAAGGGGGAAATACTTACACGTGTGTGTTCAGAGTCCTGCTGTTTTGCATCGTTAAGTGGTTAATGATATCAAACCTGTAGCAGGAGTTTTGACGAGCACCGACGTCGGCTGCAGCACTGAGGGAAGCTGAGCAGGTGTGCCAGCGCTGGCCGATGATGTTATCACCACTTTGTCGACAGGCACGTCTTGCTGGGAGCTGAACTGACTGGTTGCTTGAGGCAGAGGCTGAGCAGACTGCTTGGCCTGCAGCAGAATGTTCTGTTGGACCTGAACACACATCAGGACGCTTTAATTACATTTTTTTGTACATAAGAAATTCTGAATAGTATAATTGGGTTTCCTGGAGCCTACTCCCGACTACTGATAAGCTGATTAACCAATCCAATCACCAACTGTTTTACAGGGATTAAAAGCAAGAAAAGATGTGAAAGCCTGAAAAGTTGTCGAGGAAGAAATGTGTACGATGTATTGAATTAAGTGTTATATGAATTTAAAACTGCTTTATGATTGAAACCTGGAGCAGTGCCTGAGAACTTCAACCCCTGTGTTTTATGATGAATTTTTACACAAACGTTCTACAACACTGAAACCGAACAAATGCATAATGAGTATTCTTACCTACTGCCAGTGATAACATATAAAATTATTTTGCCCTCTTTACAATGTATTCAACTTATTATAATAAACTGAGTTGAATGGTGGGACAACTTTACAACCACACACATGCATCCCAGGTATATATTCAACAACAGTATGGTATTTATCAGATTAAGAAAACACTATTAATATTGTATTGAATGCTGCAAACCACACGGGTAAAAACTGGAGTCAAAAGTTGCATGTGAATACACAAAATTGCTTCATTCGCAAAATCTATAATACAATTTAATTAAGAAAAGTTTATGGTGAACTGGGACTATACCTGGTGCAGCTTATCCAGCAGCTGTTTCTGCTGAGGTGAGGGCTGGGTGATGGTTGACAGGGTCTGAATTTGCGCTCCTACTAATTGCAGGTGGTGCTGCTGCTCTGCCGTCAGGCCCTGGAGGGGAACCTGGGCTTTCACCACAGCGCTGGCAGAGGTGCTAACAGGCAGCGCAGTGAATTGGTGCTGTACAGGCGGTGCAGGAGGAGGCTTGGGCGACTGGGAGGACATAGGAGGTTGTTCTTGTTGGTAGGGGGCCGGCTGAGAGGCGGGCCGGGGCTGTGACTGAAGCTGAACTTGAATGTGGGTCTGTTGGGGCTGCGCCTGCTGCGCAGCTGGTTGGGGGGACTCTGCGATTTGGTTGTGGACTATAAAGAGCTGCGGGTGAGACGAGGGTGTGCATGAGCGGGAAGGAGTTTGAGACTGCGGCTGAGGCTGAGAGGGAGGACGCGACTGCTGCTGATTGTGTGGTGACTGGATCTGCTGGCTCAGAGTAAGAGGAGACTGGGAAGGCTGGGGGCTGACTGCCACTGGGGGGGCAGTGGCATGACTGGTCAAGGCCGGTGAGGGGGACATGCCCTGGATCTTCAGGGGCTGCTGATGTCCACTGGAGGGTACCTGAGGAAGTGGAATTAAAATATACTGATATGCTTATGTGATTCAGGGATGCAAACAGTATTTTAACACAGTAAAAAAAAAAATCGGGACATCAAGCACAAAAATCACATATGCTAAAAAAATCTGCATGCAGACAATATATAATAAAAATGATTCTGGTGCAAGGTTTGAGATTTGACAGTAGATACAAAATAGGGCTGGGCGACACAGTCTTAAGTTTCTTAATATCAATATTTATCATGATATGGCAAATATATCTAAGACTATGTGTAATAATGTATTTATATGTTGGTGTTTAATCACAATTAGTTTGCAATTTTGTCATTTACACAATAAAATTTAGAAAATAATAATCATATAACAATACAACTCAATTCAATATATGACAATATTTAATTCGCCCAACCCCAAAAACAAATCTACAATAATACTAAACAGTACAAAAGCAAAGTATTAGACTTTGAAACTCTAGTAGATGCTTAAGTAAAAGTAGTAAGAAGCTCAATGAATTTCTCTAGTGCTCGAGGAGAATTACACATATTAGGGAGTAATGATCATTTTGGTGAGCTAAAAAGAAAAAACAGTTGACGAAAAGCAAGAAGTCAAGATGCGCTGGCCTGTGATTGTCAAGTAAAAGGGTGATCTAAAAACTTCAGGTATGGGGGTCAGCGGAGCATGTAACTTCGGTTTGGGGTTGTTACACTGCTCAGACTAGGGGTTAAAAAAGTGGGCAGGGTGGTGATGGCACATAAGAGACTAAAATGAGAAGTGCATGATTGTGAGGTGTGGATTGATCGATCAGTCATTGGTCAGTAATGCAGCAGATGAAGGTGAGCTGACTGAATTTGATTGATAACAGTGTTAGTGAGGAGATTAATAGGGTGTGCTTGGCAATTATGCATGACCATGGTTTTTATTTCTGTTACTATAAACACAGAATGGATGAAAAACATACCAAGTTAGTTTAAAAATTAACTTTAGTTAGAAAAAGTAAGAACTGGAATTTGATTAACAATGATAAATTACATGAGGGTGCATACAGCTAATTATTATAACAGCACAATGGTTGACACTTGATTTATATGGATAAATTAAGTGATCATGCCTTTACCTACAACAAAGCAATGTTAGAAACACACATAAGCTGCAAGCAAATGAGTAATGTTTGCGCTTGGGAATTGCATAGCAACTGTGAGAGCGATGGAAGCAATGACTAATGCAGAAGAGGACTACAGAGCAGTGATGGGGAAAGGTTAGGTACCCTAACGTTGTGGCGGCAGCAGCAGCAGCAACAAGTGGGTGGGGCTTAACATAAAGGGGCATTTCTACCTGCTTTACCACTGCTGTCATGTGGGAGAGGCCAGGGGAAGGGCTGTGGCTCTGACCCACCCAAGAGTCACTTAATTGGCTGTCATGGACAGCGGGGGCTGGAGTAGTGATGTTGTTGCTGCTGACGATTACAGACGCTGGTACGCCCACAGAGGGGGTTGACTCATTCTCTGTTTGGTGGTGCTGCTCCTGATAGGAGTACATTTACCATTTCAGGACGAGGAAGGGAAGGAGGAGGAGGATTGGAGGAGAGGGGGAGTAAAATAGTAAACCAAAAAGGTCAGACCATAATATCACTCCGTGCATGTTATTTATGTTTTTAAGACAATGTTAACTGTACACAATTAAAGCAAACATGCAAGAGTGCAACACTGACCTGTTGCAGAAACATCTGCAGAGACTCCTGGCTCAGGATCATGCTTGAGTTGGTGAACAGTAACCTCCCTGGACTGTGCTGAGCCTGAGGGGGGACCAGCCCCACTGCTGTCACAGAGGAAGAGGTGGACACAGACATGGACGGAGAAGAGACGGGTACTGTGGTAGCCGTGGACACAGAGGAAGTCGGTTGCATGGCGAGGATAGAGGACTGCGGGACATGCTGCTGAGTGGGATGAGCAGCCTGATCTGTGGAGCTTCCTAGCACAGTAACACACTCTCCAGGCTGGCCTTGAGCCATGGTCGCTGCTCCGGTGCTGCTGCTGCTAGGGACTCCACCTGGCTGGGGTTGCAGGGCTGGCTGAAGGCTGACCGCGGGGCTCAACCCCTCCACTTGACTCAGCATGGTCAGGGAGTTCTGTATTGGCATGCCCTGTATGACTGTCTGGGCATGACCTGAGACCGTGTGGGTCTGTGTCTGGCTTTGACTCTGAGCCAATGAGACAGGCATCTGAAAGAGGGTGGGTGTGCCCATCTGCCCAGACTGGAGCTGGATGGGTCCAGAGAGGATGTGGGCCCCGGGATGACCCTGTGAAGTCAACACCTGGCCCAAGTTGATGTTCTGGTTAGCAGTTAAAATCTGGTTTGCAATGAGCTGTCCACCAGGACCCTGACTCGTTATGATGTGGCCCCCGGGGTGCTGGGTCAGAATCTGCCCACCTGCCTGTAACTGTGGTAGGAGAAACTGGTGGTTCTGACCTTGTAGAACTGTCTGAGAGGGAATAACGATGCTGCCTGATTGGTTTAATAAATGTACGCTGAGGGGCTTGCCAGATTGTTGTGCACCTTGTTGCTTGAACAGCGTTTGTTGAAACTGAGGACCTTGTGTTGTGGCTTGAGTACTCAGGACAACGTTTGAGCCTGGTTTTCCAGTCAGGAAGGCTACATTCTGGGCAGCAGAAACTGGAATTTGCTGCAGCCCTAGAGCCTTGTGGGCATCGTTTTGCAGGGGTTGGGGCGCTGGCTGTGGCTGTTGTGGCTGTTGTTGCTGTTTGAACAGTTTCGGTTGGATGGCTCCCCCCTGAGGGGGTTTAGGCTGAATGGGTGTTGGTGTGCGCTGAATGATCACGTTCTGCATGATTTGGCCTTGAGTTTGCGACTGGGGTCCAATTCCTGAACTTAGAGGGGAGCTTCCAAAGCCCACAAGTCCAGAAGGAGCAGTCATTGTAACGCCACTGCTGCTGTTTGTGCTGCTAACACAAACAGCCGGTCCATTTAAAGCTGGAGATCCCAAAGTGGCTTTGTTACCTTGGATCAGAAGTCCACCTCCTGTGCCTCCAAGCCCTGCCTGAGAACCAGCACCTGATACCTCTGGCCCAGACTGGTGCAGCTGGTAACCACCCATAGCTTTAGCCAGGATTGGCTGCCCAGACTGATTGATAGTCATGACTGTGGGCTGACCCACAACCTGAATCTGTCCGATACCCAAATGTCCAGACTGACTCCCGTTAGGAAGAGCTTGGAGACTTGAAATGGGTTGAAGCGTTACATTTCCCAGGCCTACAGGCTGCATAAATGGCTGAACGCTAATTGCCTTGTTCATGACCTGGGGTTGGAGCTGGAGGCCTTGCTGAGCAAGCACTGACCCTAGCATGTCAGCCGTGGCATTGGGAGGAGTAGCAGTGGTGCTTTGGGCTGACCCAGAGTAAATCGCTGCTGCTCCCCCAACACCTATGCCTACACCGACAGCAGCGCCTCCAGCCCCAGAGAGGCTGGCATCAGGTAGTGTCTGAACCACCTGCGTAAGGCCTGGAATCCCAAAGGAGCCCAGGTCCAGCTCAGCCTCTGCCTCTTGTAAGCTTTGCTCTGTGATGTTGGCTTCGGCCAAGCTCTGCTGCAGGATGTCACATGGCTCGTGATTTGTCCCAATGCCATTGCTCCCACCTTCACCACCCGGGGATCCACCCAAGATGTCATCATCCTCCAGGAAGTCCAGGTCAACACTGACTCTGGGCAGGCCTGCTGGCTCATTGGCCGATAGCTGGACTGCAGGCTGGACCTCTGGAACATGGCCCTTAAAGGAAAAGTTGTAAGAAAAGAGAGAAGTGAAAAAAGGTGATGGATGGATTTTGATGAGTAGATGTGATGAAGAGAAGCATAACTGAGGCAATACAGAAATGCAGACATGAAAACCCCACAAAAAAACCTACTGTCTCATCGCGGCAAATCAAAGCTTGGAAAGTGTAGATGTGTTAGTGGAAGGGGGAGGGGGTACTTGGACATGCATGCTACATAGATGGGTAGAAAACAGGAGGAAGAGGATTGGGGGATTTTACTCACCCCAGTGGTAGAGAAGAACGAGCTGGAGGGGTCACTCGAACCATCCAAAAGGTCGTCAGTGTCCAACTATAGACACACCCACCCAGGATAGGACAGACAGAAACCAAAGGCACCCAAACCAGCAGGCAAAAGCCACCAGGACAGAAAAACAAACAGACCATCAAACAGAGGAGGAGGGCAAGGAAAGGACAGAACATAGACCAGAGAACCCAGATTGTAAAGAACCAGTGAAAAGATACGGGACAGAGGGGCAAAATGATAGGAGTAACACAGAGTTGGGAAGCGTTAGTATTAGCATTTCTCATTTTGTGAAATAGCCCAATTAAAAAGGAAGGCAGGCTGAAACCATACATAGTGCACTCAAAAAGCAAAGACAACCACCGAGCAGAGAAAGCAGTAAAAAAAGGGGTAAATGAAAGCAGTGAGGGACGTGGGTTGCAAGGTGCATCAAGGTGTAGCCTGAAAGTACGGAGTCACACGAGCCCCAAAACTAAAATATGCGCCAATTAAGTCTCCCAATCAAATTAATTATAGAAAACCTTTTTGTGTACCCCCACAGATTATTTTACTTTTTTTTCTCCATCTTATACTCACATGGGTCTCAGATCCATGAAGAAAGTCATTGAGAGCTTCTGGGTCACTGCAAGGAGAAAACAATGTGATTCAAACCAGTAAATGACAAAAGAGATGAGTGAACGGTTTGTTATGATATCAAACTGTCCTCACACCGTGTTTCCAGTCACTTACCAAATTACATCTAGAAGGCACCTGCCGTCTTCATCATCCATGACAACTGTTAAAAGATGAAAAAGGTTTGAAGTCAACCAACTGTGATTTGTTTTATTATGAATACACTAACAAAAAAATGACCCCTCCCCCAGAGTAATATTTCCAATTATGTGTGTACGCTGTTATACGGTTATTACAACATCCTAATGTGTGATAGTTTAGCTCCATATTAATAGCGTAGTTATTTAATGGCACAGTGAAGTTTAAGTGTTAAATTATAGCTTTATTTTGACAAGTTATCCAAAATCTGATGATGAACTACAAAACTTTCATGCCGCTTTTTCTCCAGCTTCAAGTGCCTCTGAATGGCAATAATTGATGTCATATGATAATATATTATATAGACAAAAACTTAATATGACACTTTTATAAAAATGTAAATTCTTTCAGGAAAGCTCTGCACAATAGTATTAGGACTCATTTACAGCATGGATAGTTCATGTTAAGTCTGTATTACACACTATTCAACACTACCTCAGAACTACAAAAAAAAAAAAAAAAAACTTGTTCTCTTTTCCAGTTTTTGACATTTTCAACATATCAGAGGACTTAACTAACTATGCTTGATCATAAATATTTACTCTCGCATATTTACATTGTTGCTTATCTTTAACATGAGTAATTAAAACAGTTAGGAGTTCTTTGAAAGTGTTAAAAAACAGTTACTTTGGTTAATAGCTAGTTACATATCAGGGAATTTAGTTAAAATTAAATAAATGCATCTCACAACCCCTGTATTTCCCACATTCAGACTGTGACTAAAATCTTGAAACATTACATCATCGATTACTGTCAGAGCTTTCTGTAGATCTTGTGAGAATAAAGCAAAGCAGAGTCTTACAGAGTTGCCCCTGATTAACTTTCTAAACATTCATGTTAATACCTAAAAGTAAGACATCTGAGTTTACTAAATTACCAAATATAAGTTTCACATTTTTAGCACAAAACCCATCTTCATTAATGGTTGTAACATGGCTTGTTTACATATAACCACACAGCAACATGAAAAAAACCCTCTCCTGTTAAGAGACTCATCAAGACACTCAACAAACTGAAAAAAAGCGCGGTTTTCACACAGCCTGTAAAGATACCAGAGTGCGGTCTCTCGCTCTATTTACAAGTATCAACATCGGAGCATCGCACTTCCAGTTTCACAAACACAATTAACCGAAAATGTCCCTGCAGACAACAGACCGAGCTTATGAAGCCAGCGTATCCACGGCTGCCGCTCTACAAAGGCAGCGGATCGTAGCCATTACTCGGTGAGAGCAGAGCCAGTGCGCAGGATATGAATGGAGAGACACTGCAAGCGGCTGGGCTACATGCTAGCTAGTGTTTTCTAGGAGCTTTGCGTGCATATTTAGCCAATTCGATACAATCACAGCAATTAACACGCACACGACTGTCTAAAGACTCTTAAGTTGTTAAAAAGTTTGATCCCAACAACCCGTTTCACCTCTATTTCCAGCATTTTTTATGCACTTAGATTGAATTTCGTTAGCCTAGCTGGCTAGCCTGCTTAGCCAACCAGCTATCAACAATATTCTGACGTACAGCTAGCTTGAGCCTTTGACATTCAAAACAAACCACCGATACACACAATTTTAACACTGTTAACGTGCGTCGGGGCCTCGATTCAACAAAGACGTGGCGTAATTGTTTGCTTAGGAGTGTGAACGCAATTGCGTAGCGAGCTATCTGTCTCTCCTTGCAAGCAAAATATGAGTTAATGTTGGAATAGTCTTGGATGAAGGGGGGTATGCTTGGGAATTCGGTAGAAAATGAGCGTGTTCGCCGGCTCGTGCAGTAGCGCCGGGTTCCGAACGCGGCGGCCGTGCAGTTCGCGGTTCGTGTGCAGAACGCAAATGTTGCAGCTTTGTTACAGTTATTCGAATTAATGGAGAAATCGCTACATTGTAACAAACTCACCCGAGACGATAGAGGTGCAGGCAGCGCGGGGTCTCCAGGACAGCCTCGCACGGGCTGCTGTACAGGACCCAACTACAGCCAGGAAACAGGGGACTTCCGTTTTTGCCTGATTGAAATCTGTGCTTCGTCAGTGTGCTATCCTGATTCTCCGTAACCGTGTTTCCTGAATGTTACAACGACTACAAAAAAATTAATAGCACTTGTTTTTATATGCAAATTGACTTAAACTTCTTGTTGTATTCCCGTTGATCGTGCTACTTTTGTCCTCCCGGCTCAAAATTGACCCGGTTTGGTTTGACTGTTTATAAAGCTTAAGGTATAAATTATCACCCTGTTCTGTGTTAGACCTCTTTAGCAAACTTCATTCCAACTTACTAACACAGGTTTCAAACATATGTTTTTGGAATTTATGGTCAATAGCCTCATTTAAATGAAACTATACCTCATTTTCAGAGTTGGGAAAGTTGTAATAGGTTACAGTTTACTAGTTAAAATAAGTAATGTAACTATTTCAAATACTTAATCAAAGTAATGTAACTTATTACATTTGATTACTTTTCTAATTTTCTAACTAACGTTTTCAGCTGTGGGTAAGTGTATCCATTAAGCACCAAATCTAAGTTCAGGTGTTTTTCATGGATACTGACATGATTTATAAGGGAGATCATTTCTTATAAAGCAAGATTTATCTCTCATTTGAAAATGTATTCATTAGTTCATGTAGATTTTGGAATATAAAATAATTTTTTTTTTAATCAAAATTCTGGCATGAGCTTAATTGACACTACACTATTTAAGCCCATATTATGAAATTGAAAATTACACACCTTTTGATGCATACCATATTCTAATAAACAAGGATAACCTCTCAAATAAATATCTGATGTGGTATATCATCATAATTATGGGTAAATATCACATTTATTTCATGTAAATGGAAAAATCTGAATCCCTCACTAACCTGCTTTGGTCAATAGGGATTCACATTTCCTGTAAAATATTTTCTTAAAAGATTTAAGAATGATATTAATGTTGCAAGTAATAATAATTACCAAGGTAAGCTTAATCAAGTTTGGTCTATTCCTGGAATTTGTTTTTGTTGCTGCATATCGAGGAAGCGCCTCAATTACTTTGGCATTGTTATTTAACTAAACGACCATGGCGAAAGTTTTCTAAATTTATTAATGTTACATTTATGTCTGATTTTGCTTCATTGTATAAACACAGCATGTTTGGGTTTTTTAAGTTGTTAAAATGCATAAAGTCCCACTCCCCCAAAACTGTGTTCTGCTTCTAGCTTTTCTACAGTTATAATGAGCTCCAATGAGCACAATGTTTTATGTGCAGAGTTTGACACCAGAAGGATGTTCTCACATTCATCTGCTGTAAGTGAAAAGTTTCTCTGTGCTCAAATGAAAATCTGTTTGTATGAGGTGGGCCTAGAAGCCTAATGTGGGGCAAATATGTTCAATGCTAATCCTGTCCCAATAGTCAACCTACACTAATGCAATGTGGGAGTTTAATTCATTGAGTGCACAAACTCCAGTGGCTAATGCGGATATTTATCTTCATCATGGTTTCAATCATTTTAATGTTGATCAGAGAGAAAAGTGTATGACTTCTCTGATGTTTAAAAAGATACACAATAGCCTCCATCATGTAAATTATCCACACACAAATTGTTTTTTGGAATATTTTCACACCACTGTAATGCACACTGGGAAGTGAATTCAAATAATCCAACACTGTGTCTCAACAATTTAATCTGAAGAGAGGAGGAAACATGGTGAGAAGGAGAAGTATTTGTACCTGTGGCAGTGCATGTTAGTGTGTCTTTGTATGTAATGTGTGTTTGTGTTTATGAGATAAATGCAGCTTTGAATTGTGAATGACACCTGGAGGTTAGAGGTGACTAACAGTTAAAAGTGCAGAAGGAGACATCATGCGTCCAGCAGTCAAACTTCATAAATGAACAATATTTGCATATTACCATTTCTGAATTATTAATGAGGGAGAACGAGTAGATGTAATTTTAAGGATTTTAACAAGATAATTGAACTTTTGTGGTGAAAAAACATATCAGACACAAATTATTATACAGTATTTTATATACAGTACATCTTAAAACTTTTTTTGAGGAAATCTTTAAAATCACATCTCTCTCTTTCTCTCTTTCTCTAATCAAAATTATTCCGTGAATACAAAGAAACAAAGATAGCCATAGGTATTAAAAAGTTCTAGTATGAAGACCCTGAATATGCAGTGAAAGTATTGGTGGGAAAGTGAATGAATGATCTCCTCTCCCGTCTTTCACTTCCCTGAAGTGTTTAGATTTCACAACCAACCACATGAAAGGGTTTCAAGCAGATGCAATAAATTGTATGCTGACATGACACACTGCTGCTTGAGGAATTGGACTAAATTTTAAAAAATGTAGACAAAATGTATTTTCTTAAAAAATAAAAAAAAACGCATATTTTATACATAAAACCTAATTTTTTAAACATCTATACAAATTATATACATATTACATTATGGACAGCATATGGATTTGTTCATTAGGGAGCTGAGGGAATGTTTTTATAGCTCATTCCCATTTTGCATTGAATTTTAATGATGTACTAGAGTCAAGTTTGATCTGACCAGCATATTAGAATCATTATTATTTTGCTTAAAGTCCCTCTCTAGTCAAAAATGTATTTATTGTCTTGGTTCTTCAGTTGGATGTTTGAGCTTCACTGTGCTTTACTGTCATATATGTGCAAAATTTGACACTAGAGGGTTTTTTTTTAACCTTTATCTCCTGGAAGTGGAACGTTTCTCTGTTATCTGTTGTGCTCACCTTAAATATGAGAACAGAGAGGGAGAGGGAGAGAATGAGAAGAAGGAGAAGGTGAAAGAAAGGATGAGGAGAGAGAGGGACAGAAGAGGGAGAAAGGAGAAATAAAGAGGAGAGGGAGAGAGAGAAGAGGGATAGAGGAGAGAGGGAGTGAGAGAGAGGGAGAGAAGGTGGAGGAAGGAGAAATAAAGAGCTGATGGAAAGAAGGAGAAGAGGGAGAGAGACAGCAGGAGAGAAGAGAGAGAAAGGAGAAATAAAGAGGAGAGGGAGAAGAGGCAGAGAGAGGGGGAGAGAAGATGGAAAGAGAGTGAAAGAGGATGGAGAAGAGGGAGAGGGGGACAGAAGATGGAGAAAAGAAAAAGAAAGAGGACAGGGAGATAGAAGAGAGAGGCACATATTATAAACAGCTGGATTTAAAAAAAAGCTAACATTCTTGTCCATTTAGTATATATTCAACATATGATATAGGTATATGTAGTTTACAAGCCGCACATGAACGCCTCATTAGTGTTTCCGCTGCTCCGGTGTCACATGACAGAGGTGACAAGGCAAACCCGCTGCTAGCGCTGGTTAGCAAGTTTGTTGACTTTCGCATTTTCCTCATTGTTCCTTTATAAAAAAATCACCAAAAATTAAAAAATGGATAACAGCGGGAAGGAAAAGGAAGCAACGGCTTTAATGGCAGAAGCTGAGAAGAAAGTAAAATCATCGCAGTCGTTTTTCGGTGCGATGTTTGGGTGAGTTTGTCAGTTTAGCTCCTGTTGGCTAATTTTTTTTGTCAAGCTAAGGGCCAACTAAGCGGAAGGTGGTTACCTGACTGGTTATATCACCAGATCTGAAGACAGCAGGACAACAAATAAAACACCTTTTCTTAATCTCAACACCCCTGTTACTGTCTTGCTGTTTTGTGCTTTATGTCAGTTTTTGTGGACATGGTTTAGCGAGTGTGTTTTTAGCTGCATTTGCATCATTATCTTTGCACGGATCACTGCTGGAGGATTTAATATCAGCTGTGTGTGCAGCACCTGTCACTCTGAGGATGACTTTATTATTATTATTATTATGTCAGGCTGTTTTATGAAAAGATGACTAATGCAACATTTCAAGTGAATTATTACCTCTTTTAAAAAAAGGGGTGACTGTATATCACTGATTTATAGCCCCATCTACTGGAGAAAGATAAGATTATTTTAGCATAATTTAAATCAGTCAAGTGTAAATCACATGTCTGCCAAATGTGTTTATAATAGCCGAGTGACATGGGGGTTATGGCTGGTATTGTATACAGTCACTGGCCTCTTTATCAGGTACACATGTGCAATTTAATTCAATCCAATATGACACACAATACTCTTGTAGTGGTTCTCTTTTATAGTGTATAAACTGTATACATGAAGTATAGTCAATGGTGTGTCATGAAATAAGAATAAAACTGAAGATATTCCTCCAGCCGTGTTTCAAGATGTGTATAAAATACTTTAATTTGAGTAATAATGTGTCTAATATGATTTAACCACACAAAAAGTTTAATTATTTTGTTAAAAATCTACTACAATCAATCAATCAATCAATATACATATACTTCTCCTACTCCTACTATTTCCAGAGTCTATAAATATGCAAATATACAGTCACTGGTCTCTTTATTAGGTACACCTTAGTAATCTAATTCAATCCAATACAACACACAATAATCTGTTATAAATTCTACATTTATGAAGTTTATACATTTACATTTATTTTGTTGACATTGTCAAAAAAGTTTAATTCTACTTAATGTTTATTACTGAGGTCATACTAGGTGGTGGTGGCGTAAATAAAAGTTATCTCTCTCATGTATGTTAATGGAGTGGACAAAATATTAGAAATACATTCAATATTATTATTAACTTTTATTTTACCTATGACTGCAATTGATATTTGTCAGATATAGAGAGTATGAGTATGGCCAAAGTCTGTAAACTCAAATAATCTGAATATAAAATTGTCAATAAAGTTTCTCTTGTCACTCAGGGGTTCCTCCAAGTTGGAAGAGGCGTGTGACATGTATGTGAGGGCCGCCAACATGTACAAGATGGCCAAAAACTGGTGTGGTAAGATGATTATCACATATCGGATGATCGAGTGTGTAAAGATTGCTGGTTTTTTTTTCCTCATTCATTCATAGCTCAATCCTCTTTTAACATTTTGTTTTCAGCTGCAGGAAACGCGTTCTCCCAGGCTGCTCGCCTCCACCTGCAGATGCAGAGCAAACACGACGCAGCGACTAACTTCATAGATGCCGGAAACGCCTTCAAGAAAGCAGATCCACAAGGTAATCATATACTCGTCATCATCACCATCAGCAGCAGCAGCCCCTTCAGCATACATCACCGCTGGTGCTCTCTCACTCATGTCACCCATGTCCTGTTTGGTTACAAGCTGCTGTACCGGTTTCATCGGACCATGACCGTAAAGCGAATGTTATCTAATGTCTTTAAGTTCCTGCAGTTGAAGAGCTTTAACAGCATAACTCAGGGCTTGTCTCACAGTGCTGTTAACTAGTGTGGATGGGGACACAAAAAAGTGTGAATAAATACCACATCAGGCCCAGAAGTCACCCTCATTTAGCTGCTACTAAAGAAAATACCTCGTCACCTTCTTCTTTCCTTTATCTGATAAAAGAAGTCAATTTTCTCACCTCACTTGTCTTATTGTACTACTTTTTTCAGTGCTTCCTAAAACTAGCTGCTTTTGATTTTGGCGATCTTTGAATCAAAGTTTATTCTTTCTTTTCTTTCTCTCTACTTTATTTTACACTATTTTATTATCATCATTCTATAAGTTTTACCTTATTGATTTTTTTGTTTTCTTTAGTCTTTTAAATATCTTTTTTAACGTAGTTTTTAGTTTAGCTTTTATTAAACTTCATCTCTTTTATTCTCTCTTATTTTACTTATTTAATTGTTTAAATTGTCTATTATTTTTTTTACTTATTTTATTTAAATTTTCTGCACATTTTTAATTTTTTCTCGCTTGCACAGGTCTCAATTTGTCTTTTGAGATAGATAGATTGATAGATAGATAGACAGATAGACAGACAGACAGACAGACAGACAGACAGATAGATAGATAGATAGATAGATAGATAGATAGATAGATAGATAGATAGATAGATAGATAGAATCTTTATTGTCATTGCACATAAGATACAACAAAACCCATCCCAGCAGCATACATGAAAATAAATATGTATGTATTTAAAAGTATATATACATATATATATATATGTGTGTGTGTATTAAGGGGGGAACAAATAGCCGATTTGAATTGGAAAACCAGTTTTGATTTAAAAGATGCGAGTGCATCGGTACGCAGACCCCTGGATCGATCTAAATGTAGCATGAACCGGCCGATGGCCCAATTACAGTTATAAATCGGTTTAATGTTGCTGCTGTAAGATCTGTCTGTTCCTGTCTGCAGCTCTCTCTCTCTCGCTCTCCAGTAAAACTCTTGCGAGACTCGTCACAGCAACGTTAAAATAGCGCTTTGCTTGGAAGGGAAAGAAATAATGCAGCTTCAAGTCTGAAGTCTAAAGTTTGGAAGAGATTTGGATTTTACAAGAAGAAAGGAACACTAGATAAAACCGCTGCAATATGTAAGGAGTGTAAAACAGCACCAACTATGATAACAATGTGAGCATCCACACTATGAACTATAATGTCCTGTAAACAGCGGTGTCAAGCACGTGCTTCGCGCTCCAGCTGCATTTACGGCTGAAGAAAATTGATCATTGATGTTACTGCTGTACGTTGTACGGAGAAAGAAAAAGAAAAGCAGAAGTGTTCAGAGGTGGGTGCTGATTCAGTGTGTTGATCAGAAGTATTTGAGACTGTAGTTGCTGTGATGTTTCAGTATTTACAGACCAAACTGACCTGCAGCAGATGTTGAAGCGCTGTGTGTAAAAGCTGTGCTGCTCCAATTTACAACGCGTCAGTCCGTGGTGAGAGAGGAGCAAAGCTGCATTAAGATAGTCATCTGTCTGTTTCCTTAATTAAAATGATATTTGCAGGTTTGAAGTTTTACTGGAAATGTCAGGCTGGATACACATGTTGGCTCAGCACTTATGACATTACAAAATGAGACAAGGGATGTCTTTTTAAATTGTTTGATTATAACTTTCTAACTCAGCAGCTCATTCTCTGATCTGAGCCTACACAAGACTCTCTCTAAATGTTTTATTTCTTTCACCTCCTTTACTAGTTTCTTTGGCTCTAATTTGTGCCAAAAATTAAGATTGAATAATATGTTTGTTTTCATTATCAGAGGGGCTTTGCAAAGTTTTCAACATGCAATGTATTACAGTAATAAACACAATGACATGGTTCTGAACTGATAAATGTCAAAAATAACAAAAATACTTGTTCCCTGGTCTTATAAAATATATCTATTTGAAAGTACGCAATGCCACATTTATAGGATTTACTTATGTTAATTTATATTGTAAAATTAATGTCTACTTTAAACAAAGAACTGTATCAGATGACATCATATCCCATCGAATCGAATTGTACCAAATCGATTCGAACCGTTCCATTTTCACATGTATCGTTCCTGTATCGTGTCATACCCCATGTATCGAGATACGCATCGGATCGTCTTATATTGTAGAGATGCACACCCCTAATGTGTGTATATTACAGATAAATAAATATGTAGATATATAAATATTAGAGTGCAACAGTAGTGCCATACATATTGTGCTTAGGTTTTAATGCATTTTTATTCCTTTTCTTTATGCTGTCACTTGTTCTGTCTTATTATCAGCTTGTCAATCAACTGTAAAACACTTGCCTGTATGAAAGGTGGTATATGTATGTATATATATATATATATATATATATATGTATATATATATAAAGTTTGATTGATTGATTAATAGTTTGTTAGGTTATTGTTGTGAATAATAATAATAAGAATAATAATTGCATTATGGTGGTCTTATATGTGATATTATTTGTCTCAACAGAGGCCATAAACTGCCTAAACCGAGCTATTGAGATATACACAGACATGGTGAGTTCTCTCTTCTCTTCTGTAAAAACCCTTTCACTGTTTTAGGATCTAATTTGTTTTATGGGAAATGAAACTTCCTTGTTGATCGCATCTCTGATGTAAATTTCTTTCTTTCTTTATGTTTTTGTGGCGGCGGGGATGCAGGGACGCTTCACCATCGCAGCCAAACATCATATCACCATCGCTGAAATATATGAGACAGAGCTGGTGGACATTGATAAGGTCAGATAAAATATTTGTGTTTTTATGTATTGTTAATATTCATTTCAGGGCAGATTTCTGATTTCTGTGTTTGTTTTTTGTGTTTTTTTCCCCCAAGACTAAATTAAAATTCTTGTTAGCCACAAATATGGGAAATATATGCTGTTTTTTAAACCTCTGCCTTGATTGTCCACTTTTCATTTCAGGCGATTGCTCATTACGAACAGGCAGCAGACTACTACAAAGGCGAAGAATCAACCAGGTGACTATTTTAAATAAGCAGTAATCATCAACATGTTTTAATTTCTCTTGTTTACGTCAGGCTGGTTTCTTTGTTTGTCTTTTTTTGCATGATTTACATGCACCTACCGTGGAAAAGAACTTCCTGTGGTTCGACCACACTGTTTAACAAGACACTAATGTCCAAACAGAAATCTCTTCTATTTCTCTCCATATTGCTCTGTTAGCTGCTAATGCGACTCACAGACTGTGAAGTACAGTTTTATATGAACTGTATGGAAAACTACTCGCCCAAAGACGTCAAATATTTGAAACCATTTTACAGGAAAATAAGTTATTTTTAATGTAAAAATACTGTGACACTGATTTCTGTTTTTTTTTGTTTTGTTTTGTTTTGTTTTACATATTTGGCACAAGAGATAAATGAACTATAAATACTGGCACTTTAAACTGATAAAATGTACTTTTCACACACCAAGAGCTTCAAATAAAAGCAACATAAGGTAATATTAAAAAAAAAAAAAAGAAAGAAGAAAGAAATAAAAAGATTAATGTAATATAAGATGGAATATAAGATAAAAATAACAATAAAAATAGTACATAGACAATAAAAGTGTGTATATAAAAGTAGCTAAAATAGAATGGAAAATATTTAAAATCAAGTAAAATACAGCTATTAAAAGAAGTGCAGTAGTGACTGATATGTAAAAAAGCTAATTTATCTATCGGTAGTTTGTTCCATAGTTAGAAAAGACAGGAACATTGATGTAAAAATACTGTGATACTGATATTTTTTGGCATATATTTGGCACATAAGAGATAAATGAACAATTAAACATAGGTAAAACTAGTAAAATGTACTTTTCATTTCACATGGCCTTTTTTGCATTGTTTATTATTTCACGTCTTTACTGTTTTTGGTGGTTTTTGACCTTTTGAACTCTGACTTTCCGTTTCAGTTCAGCAAACAAATGCCTTCTGAAGGTTGCGACCTACGCGGCTCAGCTGGAGCAGTACCCAAAAGCTATAGAGATCTATGAACAGGTGACATAACGTTCTCCGGCAGTAGCCTTCATCTCAACATGCTATCAGTGGTTATCAGCGACAAACTAACATGGATCATACTGTGTGTGATTTTTCTTTTTTAGGTGGGAACCCATGCAATGGATAGCACGCTGCTGAAATACAGTGCCAAGGATCACTTCTTCAAAGCAGCACTGTGTCACTTCTGTGTGGACATGCTGAACGCAAAAGTAAGCCGTAAGCACAGAGTTTGTGTCTTCATACCACGAATGTAAGATGAGCCGCTCTTCTAATATTCATCCTCTTCTTGTCACCCAGCTCGCTGTGCAGAAGTACGAAGAAATGTTCCCGGCTTTTTCAGATTCACGAGAATGCAAGCTGTTGAAGGTAAGGTTTTTATATCGTTGTTTTAAATCTGAAAAACATGGGATAATCCTTTTAGATATAGAGAGGTTTGGCTGATGGAGAGCAGTGAGATAAACCTTCCAGCTGGCAGACTGTTGCTCTCTGCTGCTGTTTCCAGTTGAATACAATGACAGCTGGTTTAGCTCACTAACAATCCACATGCTACTAATAGAAAAACAGAAGTTGCATTGTGTGTAATAGTGGTAATTGGCTTAATGCCCGATGTTCTCAGTAATATTTGACCCCCAAGCAGTATACATAACAAAAGCAGGAGTTAGTTAAGTACAGATGAGGCCTGCAGCTCGTTTCACTAAAGCAATTTGGGAGCTCACACGCAAACTGTGCCAGTGTCCAGTTTTACCAAATGATTCTCACTCACTAACTACAGATTGTAAGTCACACAGTCCATTCACTCTCTTGTAAGGGTCACAATACAATACAGTGTTTCTTTTGATGAATTAAATGGGAACAGAAAGAGAAACACCTCAACCCTATTCACTGTGTGCTGGTAGCCTTGTAGACACAGACTTATACTTTGTCTTGTTTTACTTCAGTATCATAAGTAGGGCCAGACCGATACTGGATTTTAGAGGCTGATACCAATACTAATATTAGGGAGGAAAGAAATACTTATATCAATATATTGGATGATAATGTATACATAAGCACACATTTTTTTGCAATGATCCGTCAAATGTGCTCATTAGGCGCTTGTGATAAAGATACACAATGGAGGCCATGATATTTTACAGTTTAATGATAAACTTTATTGTATAAAATGACATCAGCGTGTGTGTTGTTGTTTTCTTTATCTTAACAGAAACTTCTAGATGCCTATGAAGAACAGAATGTGGACGCCTATACTGATTCGGTGAGTGGGTTACAACAGAATAAAGATGCTTAACTTCAATTCAGCTCTTGGTCTCCCATCAGTGTTTCTAGACTCTTTACTCAAAATGATCCCCATTACCTGTTAGTGAAGTCTTGAGATGGCTGAAGAATAGAAATCTAGGGATATTTTTTATGATGAGAGCATTAATTGATTTTTATACTTTAGTTTATTTATGTTGAACATGTTAAAATAACAAAATGTGACAATAAACGTAGTTATCGTGACAGGTCTTGTTCTGTGTAAAAAACATATTTCAAAGTATATTTTAAGCGTATAAAAGGCCTCACAAGTCTGGCTTAATCAAATCATGTGTATCTGAATCTGTCAGTTTGAACTTCTTCCTCTGAGAACAGCAGCACAGTCAGTTTTTTTTTTATTGGGTGATTAAATAAGCAGAACAAGAATACCACACCAGACCTGTCTGACCTTTTACCATTCCTTTTTTATTGTGTTTTCTAACATACTGGACTTTGCTCTCAGGTGAAGGAATTTGACACCATCTCGCGGTTGGACCAGTGGCTCACCACCATGCTTCTCCGCATCAAGAAAAGCATACAGGATGACGAGAGTGACCTCCGCTGATTTCCCCCTCGCTGCTCGTTCTCAAGCCCTTCGACGACCGACTTGCATCCGTCTCTCTTCTCCATTTTTTTGCCTTGAGCCTCTCACTTCCATTCAAACCTTAAATGTTTTGAACCTTTAGATTCCTTCACAAATACTGTTTCTTTCCTACCATCTGCAGTATTTCCTCTCTTGCCTTTTTAAATCTGCTCTTCTGACAACTTTAGTGCTCCAAAAAAAAATTATGATCTTTATAGGTATGAACACTATTTTCCTGAGTGTGCACACTGCACAACAGTATGTTAGATGTATATTGTTACGATACAGGTATTGGCCCAATATTGGTTAAAATATTCATAACTGGGCCTCAATACCAAATACTCATACCAGCACAGCACAGGGCAATGATACTTTTAATTTTTCTTGTTATAAAATGGGAGAGAGAACGCTAATTTACCAAGGCTTTGATCTACAAAATATATTTTACAAATTGTGCTTTAGAGTAAACTTAAACGACCAAAATGCCATAATTGGCTAAAGCACTCATTTGTTTGGTTTTTTGGTACTTTTTGAGGGCTCCTTATACTGTTGGTCACATCAGGGCACCTCTATTAAGCAGCACTTCATCTCAGCTGAAGAGCTCCTCTCCACAAGCACAGAGACCAAGATTTTTATCCCCCTGCCTTATCTTCTGCGAAGTTCTCAGGACGTGAACAGCTTGATTTGATTAAAGAAATAAGAACAAATCATGCTTTTTAGAAGCGTTCTCAACAAATTTGCCTATATATATTTTTTTTCTTGTCACTTTAATTTAAAGTGCTTTTATTCCACAAAAATATGAGGTGAAATAAGCATCACCTTTGTGAACATTTGCATGGTTTTGGTATGGATGAGAAAACTACAGCAGCCTCTGTATAGGAGTTATTTCACAAGTGTTTTCTTTTCTTTTTTGTGATTGTATTATGTTTCTTTTTCTGTCATAACTAACCAGGCTGGAGAAAAAAGTTGCATTTTTTTTTTTAACAGGCCTGCATAAAGATGCAATACATTAAAGGAAAAAAAGGAGCTTTACTGATCTGAACACTGTGCTCACCCACCTGATGATTTTTGTCAAAAGACAAATGGTCTTAAATAATTTGTACATCCGTGATGTTTCCTGTCAAATGTTTGAATAAACCTGTCTTACAGCATCATGGGCGTGGCCTCCACCTGCCTGCTCATTAGCTGATCTCTCTCATGTGCACTGCTCAGCTGCTCGTGCATGTGGTCGCATAACATCGCGTCGCTGCTGCTCCTACTGCAGCTCAGTTCAAAGAAAAAAATAATAAAAATGTGGGGTTGAAAGGTAAATGATGCGGTTTTGTGCACCTGCTCACCTGGCGAGAGGACGTGACCTCTCCTGGATGCTATTTTGTTTCTTTTGTCATCAAACATATGCTTCAGCTTTTTGCTCGGCGTGCCTTCATCTTGTGTTTGGTAAGTATTAAAAGTGTTAAATTCTCTTTTGGTTAACGATCTTTTGTAACTTTATTAGCTTTTGAGTGAAGTGTAGGCAGGTTTATCACACTAATGAAAAAGAGAAAATATTTAGTTTAAGGATCCTCCTAACATCACAAAGGCATTGAGGTATGCTATTCATTTTTCCGTCTTGTGCTTAAATTTGTGGAGCTCAGGTGTGCTCTCAGTTCGTTGTGTGAGCCCTGAGGACACGTACCATTGTTATTTGTACAAACCTAATTAAACACAGGAGAGCAGGATGTGTTAAGGTGCATCCCCAAGAGTACCGCCAGTGTTTTTCATACAAACATTTGACTTAACAGAAGCTCTTAAACCAATTTATTTTAAAACTTAAACGGTTTCAAGGACATTAGATGTTACCAAATAACGAGATCAATTAGTGGTTTTACAGGTCTGATAAATGTGCTAAATGTAGACAGATAACCTACTTGATACATACATACAATTGTTTTAATACTTTAATAAGGGTGACATATCCTTGTGGAGATACAACTCATACAATACAACATATATTTTTTAAATTATTGAAATATTTACTTAAGTGCAAATGAGATAACTAGTAACATCAAAGTAAAAGAATAATGTTCACACTCCTGCCTGTTTAGGGTTAACATGTACATTTGTGTGTTTGATTTCATACTTTATAACTGTACTGAAAATAATTTCTCTGAAAGAGGTGTGTGCCAGAGCAACAGGCAAATCAGGCAGTATGAATAACAAATCACTTTTTTAAAGCATATCATACATCTTTAAGTGAGGTTGGCTGTCAAGTTTGTGATGTGTAGCATTAAGGTGTCTTGTAACCAATGTTTTTTTCCCTGCTGGCAGGCTAGCCTACATCCTGTGTGTCACCCGCTGACAGTCTGTGTAACCTGAAGACAATAAGGTCCTAGGACCATCTCCTCTGAAAGATGATCCATTTCTAAGAACAAACACCACGGGACAGCTTGGTTTCCAAACCTCACACCAATGAGACTTATTCACACCTTCAGTGCTATGGTTCTCCTTGGCACTTTAGTTTTGATCTTCTTCTACTCAAGTCTACATTTAGAGACGACCTACAGTCGCAAGGCTGCTGCAGAGGACCTCAAGACCCTCAAGAAGAAGAGCATCACCAAACCTCCTCGTACACCTCCCCCTCCTTCTCATCACTACAATGTGACTATTTCTGATGGCCTAAAACAGACCATCCCTCAAAACAAAGCGTATTGGAACCGGCTGCTGTACTCGGCCCTCAGGCGTCTGGACAAGCGGGAGGACCCTTTTGGACGCGACCCCCGCTGGGTTCACTGCAGGGAGACAAATCAAGAGCTCCTGCAAACCAACGTGCACGACATCACCTCCTACCCTGCTTTGTTCCAGGACTTTTTGCAGGGCATGCATTGCAGGTCTCCTCCTGTCCTGATCGATCAACCCAACAAGTGCATCGCCGTTGAGAAGGGGAAGAAAGACGAGCAGATCTTTCTGCTTTTTGCCATCAAAACAACTCCTGCAAACTTTGAGCGGAGACAGGCGGTGAGGGAGACTTGGGGGCGAGAGGAGGTGTATAAGAGTGGACTGAGAGTACGCACAGTGTTTCTCCTGGGTAGCTCCTCGCAGGATGACCCTGACCTCAGCTCCTTGCTTTCATTCGAAGCACAACACTTTGGGGACATCCTGCAGTGGGAATTCTATGAATCCCTCTTGAATCTGACGCTCAAAATGAACATGCTCTTCCATTGGACGCAGCAAAACTGCCCCCATGTCTCCTTCGTCTTTAGCGGGGACGACGACGTCTTTGTCAACACGCCTGCATTGCTCAACTACCTGCAGTCTCTGGAGCCTTCAAAGGCCTCTCGGTTGTATGTTGGACATGTTATAAGCACAGCACACCCTCTCAGAGACCCTATAAGCAAATACTACATCCCTTTGAGCTTCTATGAAGGCCCATACCCTGCTTACGCTGGTGGAGGAGGCTTTCTTATCTCTGGAGCATTGCTGCAACCTTTCTACACCGTTTCACGAGTCATTCCTTTCTTCCCCATCGATGATGTCTACACCGGGATGTGCGCCAAAGCTCTGGAGGTTACTCCTGAGGCGCACGCCGGCTTTCAGACCTTTGATGTGAAGGAACAGGATCGGGAGAACCTGTGCGTCTATAAAGATCTGATTCTGATTCACCAGCGCACCCCACAACAGTTGAAGAAGCTGTGGAGGGGCATTCACAGTCCCTTGTTGACTTGTTGAGCCGATTCTAGAGCAGGACTGCCAAGCAAAGACTTGCAGAGAAGGAGAGAGTTCAGCTATTTTAATTTTCAGGTACAATTTTAATAAGATTTCACTAACATCTTGAAAGGAGGGAAGCAATCTAGTTTTCATGATAGGAAGACCTCTTCAACTCTTTTTTCAGGTCTGTTTGATCATGGATGGCCAAAATATTTCACTCTCACTTTCATTTTAACATCGCAACATTTTAATATTGAATTTGAATAAAATAAATAAATGCACAGAGACAACCGAAAGTCCCAAGTTCAATCCTTTTATTTTACACAAAACACCAAACATGTAATATGAGCTTAAATGAGTATACCTTTTTGTTGTGTGAGTGTAACGGCATACAAACCCATCTAAAATTTGGGTGTGTATACAAAAAAAAAAAGAAATCTATTAAAATAGAAAAAAAATCAGTCACCTCAATGATACACAAGGAAACCTGTAAAAATACCACAAAAGAGGATAAGAGGAGGAGGAAGATAGCACAACATAGGAGGTAAAAACCTCCACCATTTATTGCTCGATTTGTTTGATTTTTGAATGCATGGTAGCATTCAAACTGCTGCTTTGTTTTAATTTGACTTAAAAAAAAATAAGAGCATTAATGATAATGATGGTTTAACGTGAAACAGGTGTCATTTAGGGTGTTTCACTAGACAGTAAATCTACTAAGGCACCAAACCCAGAGGCGTGAAAATACAGTTTGGAAAGTACAGTCCTTGTCCTTGAAGAAATGATGTGTTATATCAAAACTCTATTTATATCTTTTATATTTATTTAATGAATACAGTAAAATGTGTGCAACAGTTTATCCGTCTCAATCTTCACCCGCTCCCACATCCGTTCACCGAAATCCCAACTCGTCGTTCTACCTCTCGGCTCAGCTCCGTTATTTATCGTACAGGTCGACCGGGTAGTGCTCCTTGTACTGCTGCACGTGCCTCCACAGGGACTCCCGCTGCTTGTTCAGGTTGGGCGTCATCTCCTGGTAGACGTCGGTGAAGAGCAGCTCCGGGTTAGGCTTCAGGCGCCTCTCGGCCCTCTCGAACACCTCCATCACCATCTTGCGGGATTGCTTCCGCCAGCTCCTCTCGTCGTCCTCGCTCCACCAGTTGCGGGCCGTCATGTAGTGTCTCAGCCTGGAAATGGGATGGTCCTGCTTGTCCCAGTAGTTCACCTCATCCACCGAGCGGTAAGCGGAGCTGTCGTCGCTGGTGCTGTGGTGACCGATTCTGGAGAATGAAAAGTAGTATTACTTTTTTTTTTATGCTACGTGTTAGAAATATATTTTCTACAACCCTTTGTTAAACTTTCCTTCATAACCAACATTTTTGACAGAATTACAACCCACTAAATTAGCTCCCTCCTTTCAGAATCAACTATCAATAGATATATCTTTAGTTCAACATATATATATATATCACAGTTGAACTAAAGTAAAAGTATACCCAAAATATTGATATTCGTGTACATTTTAACCTAGTCAATCAGCTCTTTCCTTTCATAAACATCAAATTCTTAGTTAAATGTTACGGTTTCCCAAATATGTCTACAAAAAAAAGAGGAAAATCTCAACCGCTCTTCTAATTTCTTCACTTCCTGAGCATACAAGTCAGTTTTCAATTAGACATGAAAACTGACCTATGACTATATTATTTTTTCTCTTGGACATCTTTAAATCATAAGTATTATTTTACATTAATTATTAGGTAGAAGAACAAATACACCCTTTTTTGTGCTTTTCTTCTCCCCTCACATGACATCATTCTTTTCATCTTTAGTTTATTTGCACAAGTTAAATTCCAATTTAACTAATTCAAACTTTATAACTTAAGTCAGCAGCAAACAACTGTTGTAATGAACACAGACAAACCTGTTCTCGATTATCATATCAGTCAGTGACAGTAGGTGTCAGTTTATGGCTTTTAAGGAACCATTCAACCTTTGCAGAGTAAACTTTTTTCATAAAATACACACCTTTTGATAATTATACTAACTTTCTTCCTAGTTTTTGACTTCATAATTGATATGAGCCAGACAAACTGATATTAAAATAATAATTATATATATTCAACAGTTCCCTAACATGCTCTTCTGTGTCTGTTTTGGATATCTAATTAAATACATGCCTAATAATGTGGTTATGGTCCCAACAGCTGATCTCATGATTCATTTTGTAAACCAGCTGTGTGGAAACCTGTCGTACCTGTTAATTGTTTCCTGATCTTTGTATGACTTTCTTTTCTTTTTGTTTGGTTGTTTTCTGGTTTTGCTCTGTGAGAACAAAAGTGGGCGAGACATTTCCTCTACAATACCACGAGGTTAACTCTTTAGTTCTTTTATTAAAGTATTTCAAAAATTATTATTATTATTATTAATTCCTTTGTAATTTGATTCACACACTCATGATCCCCAGATGATGAACGGTATTACTTTAATTGCTTGACATTCAATATAGTGCCACCATTACATAGTTCATAAGTGGGGACGCTCACATAATTATGTTTAAAGTGTTCTTAGTGTGGACAGCCTTTTACATACCTATAATCATATCCAGATCCAACCTTTAAAGAATAGGACACTGGTGTATAAGACACACCCCAATTTTAAATGAAAAAATATTGAGTTTAAGATGAAACTTATACACTGGTTTTTAGGGGACATCAAAATTTCATCTTGCCCAATATTTTCATTTATAACGAAATACCTTCAGAGGTCGTGACATTCCCATCAGCCTCAGCTGCACTAATGCTAATAAGCAAATATTTGCATGCCAACACGGTAAAGATTCATACCTGCTCAACGTCATCATACTAACATTATCATTGAGAGGATGTTAGTCTCACAGAGCTGTTAAGATGGCTATACACTCTTAGTCTTCATTAATTGTTCATAACTTTACTTACAGAGGTTACAAGTAACATAATATTAATACTGAGAGCAGATGCAGGATGGTTGTGGTTGTTCATCAGACAGTGTAAGGTTAGGTTTTTTTGCATTTTAGTTTTGTTTACAGGATATCTTTATTTAGATATGAATTAGTGATTAATAAGAATTAATTTTATTTATCAGTTTTGAAGAATGACGTAAGACGCGTTGATTGCAGATTAAGCAGCAATACTGTCATTGTGACCGCAGCATCAACAGATTAAATGTACGGTTTAGAACCTGCTCTATGTGTAAAGTGCCTTGAGATAACTTTGTTGTGATTTGGCGCTATACAAATAAAGATTGATTGATTGATAAATGGACTCACAGGAAACGTCATATTGCTTTCATATATTTGTCTTCATGTTGGACAAGAAATTCTCATCATCTGTGAACCACCACAACGCTCATTGGATCTTTTAATGGCTGCGCATCCGACACACTGCTTACTCCACTGTGGTATAAAAAAAATGGGACACAGGAAGTCAAACTTATCTGTAGGATTTTTTGCCACTACAGATAGTTTACAGTAATTTTCTTGTCTTCCTCTGCTCTGTGAAGCACTTTGTAATAACTGTTTTGAAAGGTGCTATACAAATAAAGTTATTATTATTATAAAGTAGTTAGGATGATTAAACTGTCAGCCTTAATGTTGCAGGATGGTTACTGATCAACTCACCTGTAGGTCATTGCCTCAATGAGGAAGGGCTGGTTCTCAGCCACGGCCCTGCGGCGAGCTTCCTTTGTAGCGTTGTACACAGCAAACACATCGTTACCATCAACACGGATGGACATCATGCCATAACCCGGACCTCGAGCAGCTGTTCAGCAGGAAGAAGATTGAAGGGTGTGTTCAAAAGAGCAGCAGCAGAGCTGAAATCAAACACTGCAAAGAAAAAGAAAGAAAGAAAAAGAAAAACCACAGTAAAGCTTTTTCTTACCGATGCCGTCTCCTCTGTACTGCTCGTTAGTGGGGGTGGAGATGGCGTAACCGTTGTTACGACAGAAGAAGATCAGAGGACACTCGAGGGTGGCAGAGAAGTTGAAGCCAGCATGGGCGTCACCTTCGCTGGCCGCTCCCTCTCCGAAATAACAGATCACAGCTCGGTTGGCGTTTTCTCTCTTTATTGCATATGCAGATCCAACCGCTGAAACAGACGCATATTTACACGTATTAGCACGTATTCACAGACCTGCAGAGATTAACACAAAAGGTACGATATGATTCCTTACCCTGAGGAATCTGCGTGGCCAGTGGAGAGGAGATGGTGACAAAGTTCAGGTCTTTGGAGCCGTAGTGGACGGGCATCTGCCGACCCTTGCCGAGGTCATCGGCGTTGGCATAGCACTGAGCCATGAACAAATCCAGAGGGAAACCGCGATACATCAGCACTCCTGCAAGACCGCACAAGGATTAGAACAATATTACTCACAAGAAAAAAAAATTGAGAGCCACTGATGATCATTATACTCAGGTACATTTTTAGGTTGTCAGCCTAAATACAAATAGATGCATATTTGTCCCCTTTAAGTAAATGTTATTTTAGAAAAAACACACAGACAGAGCTGGGCAGCAGTGGGTAAATATGGGGCGACCTAAATGTTTGGAGGTTATAGGGAAAGTGATACAGCAGATATGAGTGTGAGACAGTGGGCAAATAGATAGTGAGACAGCATTTAAGAGGGTACACAGTGGTAAGAGGGCATACACAGGGTTGACAGAGGTTTTGGGTGTTTTCCCTTCCTGTTTCACACTTTTCTCTTCGAAAACAAGGAAACAAGGGGGAAATTTCAAGCTGTGTAGTTAATAAAGAGTGAAACAGGGATATCTGAAGCTTTCAGGCTTTGAAGCAAAATCTAAAATCAGATCATTACTGAAAGAATGAATAACAGAGTACACATGATCGATAGCTGATGGTAAAATTGATTGAACTGCAGTCAAAGAAGGCAAATTTCAGATTATTCCTGATGTGATGTTGTGATTCATATTTATAATTTTTTTTAATAATTGGCTGATTTTCTTGGTGTATAATTTTGTTAAAGTTATGTTATCTGACTGGTTTATTTCTACATGTATATTTGTGAATAACTTTTACTGTTGTTCCTGCAAAATGTGATCTACAAATGAAAACTCACTTCCTGAAGTGAATGACAGCAGTTTGACATCAGTGTGTTTCATAGATGCCATTTTATTCACTGATCAAATGAGATACTGTTTCCTTCAAACATTATCATTCATGTGATTACCATGCACCAAAGGAAGCACGAGCACACCTATGTTTATCAAACATGGAGCTGTGATGTCTGACATGTTAAAACTACTAACATTGATCATAATGTGTCCCAGAGTGCTATCTTAAAAGTCTAAAACTATTTTAAAGAGGCAGGCAACTATTACATCAATGAGATGTTAAAATAAAATATCTAAAAGGAACTCCATTGTCCTATTAAACTATTAAAAACTACATGCTAGGTGTGTTCGGTAAGATTTGGAACCCTATGTAGTATGTTGAATTTCTTTCAGGGTGTCCAGTGATGTGTATATTGCTTTTTTTTTTTACTATGTATATACACTTGTGTACTCTTTAAAGAAAAACTAAATATGAATATTAGTTCATGTTCCCTCTATGCTCCTGAAAAATAATAAACATATAATAAAAAAAAACCCTGACAAACAAACTACATGCTGTCTAATGCTTACCAGCCTCTCTGTATTGACCGAAGACCAGGTCACTTGGGTCCAGAGCGGCAGCACTACCGATATGTGTCCCCTCCTCACCATAGTTTGTCATGTAGAAGGAAATACGGCCCTGTAACAGAAACCAAACTTACACACCTTTACTACATACTTTCACTACAATCGTCACCTGTCCCGTTGGTTAAACCAGGAAATACAAGAGGGGGAAAAACAAACCTGTCTCTGAGATTCATAGAGAATGCGATCCATTGTGTTCAGCAGGGTCATCTTCTGATAAAAGTTCAAAACTGTCTCTTTGGAGAGCTGAACAGGGAAGAAACGCACAAAACCACCAATGATTAAACTTTTTGTCCACAAAGTGTGTCATGAGTTGAAGGTTTTATGCCTTTTTTAATCAGTTCAGGCTGATTGTACCTCAGGGTCTTGAGAGGGGTTGATGATATTGCCCTGCCGGTCCATCACCCGGTACACTGGAATCCCAGAGATGACATTGGGCTGGATGAACTCGAGTTGATCCACAAACTCGGCCGAGGCTCCAGGAAACTGTGGCTTTTCCAGCGATGAGTCAAAGGGCTGCTGTCGGTGCATGGCCTGCAAGATTGAATACAAACATTATTTATTAATGTCGCCACTGTGGCTGCGTCAAAGAAAGGCAACAAAGGATGATTCATCTTTTTCTAAATAATGACACCCAGAAAAAAACTCTGCAGCTGCTCTGTTGAAAATGAATGGAAAACTGACTTTTTGAACATGATAATGTGATACTATGCAGTGATTTTAATAGTCAAACAGCAATGGCCAAACAGTTGAGATTGTAATTATCTTCTGTGATTAATAATAATAATAATAACTAACTATAAAGCACCTTTTAACAACAGTTACAGAGTTTACAAAGTGCCAAAGTAAATACGTACAACAGTTACAAGGCCAACATTAACAAGATGGAAGTAGAAGATGGTGAAATACAACTAGGAGATGATAAAAAAAGATGATGAAATAAAAAATAAAGTGAAATAAAATTATACTTAATGGAAAGACTGTGTGTAACTCAATTCTTTACTGCATTTCCAAGCAAGACAGACAGCTCATGAACAAATCTATTTCAAAAGGATCAACAACTTTTTTAGTTTTTTTTTTGGCTGTCTTGACATTTTCTATCTCCATTCAAGACTGAACTGTGACTGTAAAACTTATTCAGAACAAACGGGATGTTTACAGATCAGATGATGGGATGAGATGAGAGGATAAGGGGAAAGCTGGAAGCTATTATAGACAATCCCTCTCAATCTCTCTATGCCGAACTGAGGCAGCTCAGGAGCATGTTCAGCCAGACTCATCCAACGATGTGCCTCAAAACACTTGGGGGGGCTCCTTCATACCATCAGCCATCAGACTTCACAACACCACAGCTCCCAGTACCTCCCACTCCACGGACTAGGACTAGGATTAAAACTCAAACCATACACCACTCACTCACAGTTAAAAAAAAAGACTGATGCTGCATGTGTACAACAGTATGCACAAGTTTATTTACTTTACCTACTACTGTACATGTATGTATCTCATATTTTCTGCGCATTGCACATTTATTTTTATCTTTGTGAATTTACTTTATATAGTATTTTATTTACTTTATCCTATTTTCCACTCTACTGCTGCGTCAACTTGAATTTCTCCAAAAGGGCAATCAATAAAGATACAACTTATCAACTTGACAGATCTGATCTCATATCTTGACTTTTCACACAGTCTGAGGAAATGACATATTATCGACACCAGATTATCAGCACATGAGATGCATTTTCTACTTCATAACAAGTTATAATGTCACTATCTCTGCTTCTTTCTGACGCCCCTTTATCCGACCAATCAGGTGGAAGCTAGCTACAACATTAGCCGCTAGCTAGCGACCTCGCAGCAGCAACACAACGACAAACACCGGGTGAACCAGTGTTTTACAAGCTGCCTATTAAAGCTCAAAACATAAATGTGCACATACATGCTTCAAGCTTCAGTTAGACTTCCATCAGAGTCTGATATGATAAGATAAAGGTAATAAATACGTTAAGGTTGTCGGCTAAGCTAATTGCTTCACAGGCTATCGCGATAACTGAAGGAGTCAAACAACGCGTCCTTCTGGATCCTGAGTGAAAACTCTCGCGAGAGTTATCATTTTAACCCAAACTATAACATTTCCCTAAACGTAATTGTACATTGTTGTGCCTAAACCTATTCAAAGCTTAACCACACTGTTGTCACACCATAAAAACATAATTATTTTGTAAAATAAAATGAGCACAATGAAGGCAACAAGTGCAAATCTCACGAGAGTTTCACATATTTGACAATAACAACTACCAACTGTCTTCCTAACCTTTATCAAACATTTCTATTTTACACATAAACGTCAGCATATTGTAGTTGATAAGATAACTTTTCATGACAAATATTGATATAATGTCTGAAACGACCTTCCGGTCCGCCAGGGCCACAGTCACACACCTCCTGCTGATAACAACCTTGTAGGGAACCATTTGCATTAAATTCTTATTATTTATATAAGTTAAACTGCAGGTGTCTGGCAGAAGAAGACTAATTATTTTATGCACAGTCACTTACACTGGCTCTGAAGGCTCTGTGTTGAAGCAGCCTCGATGCCTTCAGTCCTGCCGCCTGACGAGCAGCATGGAAACACACTCTGTACATGTTGTTCATGTTGCTCACAGCCGCGTCCACAGTCGGACACAAAAGTGTCGCACTAAATGTGTCCAAATGTTTTTAAGGGCAAGTGTTTAATCTTCTGTCCCAGTCCACCACCAGCAATACCACTATGACCACAGTCGCCAGGTCAGTGAAAACCTGCAAGCAACAGCAGCGTCAAGGTAGCTGCAGTGACAACATCCGGCCAAACCTCCCAAAATAAAACTCACATTGAGCAAAAATTCATCTCATTAAAGGATAAGTTCATAATTTTTCCAAAACATTTCTAACTCTTACATACTGTTCAGGGTCAATTTTTTTTCTAGGCGGACTTTTCCTAATATAACCGCAAATATACCAAAAAAAGCATCTTATTTTTTATTTTTGTGCAGCCGATACACAATTCTATATGAATGTCCAAATCTGTCCAAAAATTTAAAAAAATCAGCATTTCTTTCTTTCAAATTTCTTTAAACAAAAAAAAACTTCATTACAAGTATAAAACAAAAGTCTGCTTTAAATGCTCAAGTAAAAGTACTTTTGAAATAATTAGTAAAGTAAGTAAGCAAGTAAATGTAGCTGGTAATATGTCTTTACTTTTAGCCTACTCATTTTGGAGACAAAGCAGATCACTTCTGGTATAATCACACTTGACCAGTCGATGAATCAAAGTGTCTGAAGCCGTCTAACACGTTTTCTGTGTAATTTAACCTGGTAACTTTTTTTCCCCCTGCATTGCTTTGTCACTTACAAAGACACAGTTCAGCTTCCAACAGTTCACCCTGGCATCCTATATGATTTACAGTCAGTGTTTATAAGTGACCCTTCAGGATCTGTTTTCAGTCCTACAAATGACTGATATTATTACCTAAACCACTACTACTTGTGGCCTAACCAGGGTTGGACATTAGTGCTATAAATTCCTACTCAACTAGATGTTTACTTGAAGTACACTTAAATACATGAGATTTGTTATGTTAAAAAGTGTTGTAAGACTACAGCGACGCATAGTTGGTTACTTATTTAAGTCATATTGAGGTTTAACTAAAATCTCAAACCATAACTCTATCTGCAGCTACACCACTGTACACTGCTCGGCAAATTCCTGCCTTTCCAAAAGTATATAATCGCTTTATTAAATCAAATGATATCTAAAAATCCACTTCTTTTTTATAAATTCTTCCTTCAGAATGACTGATTTTACTATGTGAGGTTACATGAAATGCCAATAAAACTTAAAAGCGGGCTTGTAGTTAAACATTTTTTCTGTGGTGCCTTTGTGATGATTTAAAAACATGAATAACAAATATAGAATCCTTTTATTTTTCCTCTTGAGTTTGACATCAACCTAATATTCATTCAACAGCAGCACTGAACATTATAAATGAAAGGTTTTTAGCACTTTACGTATTGGTTGTCACAGATAATTAATTCTTCTGTAGAAATATCTGCATGTCCGCCTGTTCTGGTTGAATATGCGACCTCTCTTGGTCGATTGTGTCGCCTGCTGTCGATGCTTGGACACACAGGTACGAGTTAGAGAGTTCAAACAGGAGAGGCAGCGTGTCCTGTCGCTCCCACCACCAGGCCAGAGCATCCTCTGAAGAGGGTATCACAGGCAGACGTCTGTACAGCTGCATTTCTCGCTGCACTCTTTCAAGGATGGACAGGGTCTTTTCTGCTGCTGCGTTGCTCTTCAGAGCTCTGTCCTCCTCATCAAAAAGCTCCTCCAGGGCAGTGAATCTTGGCTTTTTGGCCAACGGAGTCTGGCGAATTGAAATTTAGCCAAATAAAGTGTTGAAACAAGACAACTTTCAATAAAATACAATGAATGTTTGTGTCCTGTTTGGATTGAATTACCTCATCTGAATACTTGTCATTTTGCTCGGATACATCGTCAGCATCACTGTCCTCCTCCTGAAGTCTATGTTCCTCGGGATTTGACACCTAAATCACAATAAAATGACTCAGATGAGCTCAAAAATTGACATAAAAAGGCCAGAATATCACCACATCACCTGCAGATTTATTCTACTTGAACTGAGAGTGTGTATGAGATGACTGACAGTTTGTAAATACTTTGAATCTATTATCTATTATATGGTCTATTGATAAGTACAGATGTAGAACAAACAGAACAAGTGTAATTGTAGGTTTTCCGTGAATGAAGCCTTAGCTTGTTGCTCTAACAATTCCCCTTTGGTATCCATATCCAACAAAATCCACAGAACAACTTGGTAAATTTGAAAGGTTTACTTGAAATAAAAAAAAAATGATACAGAGCAATTATCCTCCACAGTTATTACTGATACAAAAGGTAACACAAATATTTAAAATGAGAAAAAGAGAGAGAGATCAAAAAACTTTCCACATCCCTGGCTATCGACTGATTAAGCACACCCCCTCCCCCCGTAATCCTCTCTAACAGTGCACAGTTACTAGTTACAAGAATAATGATACAATAATGATGATCTTTTAACAAATGTTACATGCTATTATGAACTAAAAATTCATCAACAAATTAAATGCAAAATACTCCTTTTAATCTTTTAAGTGTTTTATATTAACTTAAATTACAGTAATTTTGATACAAAAAAGAGATTACCTGTCCTGTTGTGGTTAAAAGTGTAACTGCAGCATTTTTCACTCTATTCCAAATCTCGTCAGAGTCGACTCTGTTCTTAAACCTCGGGTCCATAGCGCTCGCCTCCTGTAGGAACTTCCAAGTGTCACCATCCTCCTGAAATAAAGCACACAGACTGTTACTTGTTAAATGTATGTGTGACATAAGAAAGTAGAGTACAATCAAATCAGGGATAGAGCCTGTAGTCAAAACGCTGACGTCATTGTCCTATCTTTGCAAACTTATTTTATCTTTTAAACCTGCAGTGCCAAACTTTTATACATGATTCAACAATTCAAGCCAAACAAGTTCAGACAACGTTGCTTAAGCCTATTGTAGCCACTATTTTTCAAAAAAAAAAAAAGGCTGCTGAGAGACTTAGTAGGCTCTTATCTGTGACGCATCCACACAAATCCATGCTATGTCCAGATGCAGTTTTTAAAATGTTTATTGAATGAAAAAAACAAAAAAGACTGACAAGCAGCTGTTGCACAAAAATGATTAAACAATACCTGATGTGATATAATGTGAGAATATTGTGACGATGATGACGACAACGGTCAAGAGAACATATTGTAGGTCTACTAACCCTCTTGGTCTAAAACTCCTGTCGCCACCCAAGTGAACAGGTAAAATAAGAGGAAACCACACCCAACACAAGTGGATCTCAAACAAATGCATAAAACAGAAGCAAACATAAATGTTGGCTCCTACACCGATCATTACCAGATATATCTCTCTGTATATCACAGTATACAGACTTTTTAAATCTCATGTTGGGTGTGACGTTTATAATCATGCAGCTCTTCTAGACTTTCCAAATCTTATCAGACTCAATGGATCAAATTCTGATAGTGAAAAGAGTAATTTCACAGGGGGTTGTGTGATGCTCCAAACTATTTATCCACCATTTCACAGCCGCAGAAGTGTCAGTGGTGATAGTGGTGTATTGGCCATCAGACACTGGGACAAATCCCAGAGGGCCATCAAAAAATATGTTTTTGGACAAGTGGACTGTCAAAATCGTCATTTGGGGTGTGCATGAGAGCATGCTGCATGTCTGTGTCAGGCAATCACAGCAGAGCACGCCCCTTTACCCTTACTGATTGAAGGGGGAGATAATAATAGATTTATATTTACTGTCTGTTTTATGCTTAGAAATAGTCAGCAAAAGATAATTAAATGTAAAAAGTGGATATCTCTGGGTGAATTTAAGACTATTGTTAATCCTATGATAAATGAGTAAATTGGCAATTGTCTCGGTTCTTAGCTGTTTTTGACCTTTTTAGTATTAGTGTCTTGTTTTCAGTCTTTTGTATTTTGTTTTGTTTGCATCTCTTTCTGCTGCCATCTTGCACAAGAGGTCTCTGGTCTCTGAGGGACTTGTTAAATTAAGGTTGAAAACTTTGCAGTAATCTGGAACGAAAGACGCCTCACTGAAAATATACCCGCAAAACTAAATAAAACTTAAACGAATCACCAAAACCTCAGGTGTGAGTTTATCAAGACAATTATGAAATGTCTCCCCCTGTGGTAAGTGCTGAACATACCTTATAGCATGAGGACAGGTCAACCCAGACTTTCTGCTTGAGCGTGGCTGTGAAAAGAGAGTCTTTGTCCTGGGTTTCAAAGTGGGCCTCCAGTTTTTTCAGAATAGGAAATATCTGACTACAAATTGGACTCTTGTCAGCTGAGGCACAGAGTGAGGATCTATACAGGGGCTTCATGGTCCTGATGAACTCCTCTGCTTCTTGGAGGTCGGCGTCTGACAGCGTTTCCAGCCTTTTGGAGTAAATTTAGGTCAAATAAATATATTGTTTTCACATTAACTACATTGCATTATAATTATACTCTTAACTTCCATTACCTTTTCTTCTCAATGGATGGTTTTAGCCGGGGGTCTGCGGTGGTGGCCTGGATGGCAGTATACTGCTCTACAAACCTCTCCACCATGAGGTACAAGGAGCTCCAATGTGTCCGGACGTCGACTATTAAACAGTGCTGTGGTAGATCTGAAAGAAAGACATAACTCTGACATTCAACCTCTGAAATACATTTTCTTTTGTGTGAGCAGGGTTGGGAAGGTTACTTTGGAAATGTAATAGGTTACAGATTACTAGTTACCCTATTTAAAATGTAATAAGAAATGTAACTATTTCAATTACTTCATCAAAGTAATGTAACTTATTACATTTGATTACTTTTCATGACTTTTCTAATTTTCTAACCAATGTTTTCAGCTGTTAGGGTAAGTGTACCCATTAAGCACCAAAATCTAAGTTCAGGTGTTTTTCATGGATACTGACATGATTTATAAGTGAGATCATTTCTTATAAAGTAAGATTTATCTCTTACATTACGTAACGCTGTTACATGTAACTAGTTACTCCCCAACACTGTGTGCGAGATACTTCAGCCATGATCTAAATAGCCGAAAACTAAGAAGAAATTATATGATGTACTCACTCCAGAGCTGCTGTTTCTCTTGAAGAACTGCCCCAGCAGTGGACAACCCTCTGATCCAAACAACAATAGCTCTTATTTTTGACGCCCAGCTGGCCTCAGTGTTGCTGGTGTACACCTTCTGTGCAGAGAGATTTAGTACGTGGGCAAAACACCTCAACTTCCTAAATGGCAGTTTCTTAATGGAAGAGTCCATACTGGATGCATTTTCCATCGTCATAGCGACAACTCTGTCTTTGACACCAAATTCCTCGAGTATAGCACTGATCAGCTCTGCTGCTGCCGGGCCCATCTGAGAGTCATAAACCGACTTTGTACGGAGCACTTTCTGCCTCATCTGGCCGTTCATTATAAAGTGTATGGTAACTGTCAGGTGCTGGTCAAGGGCGAGAGTCGTCCACCAGTCACATGTCACTGCAGCTTTGGACACCTGAAGCAGCTCTCTGATGAGATTCTTCCTCTCCACAGAGTACCATGAAGGTATCAGTATGTTTACGAGCTGATCTCTGGACGGCAGCTGGTACTTTGGGTTGAGTGTTTTTATCATTTCTCTGAGTGAGGACACAAATGAAAATGCAGATTATTAGAGAATGTAAATAATCACATTTGTGCATCCGAAGATGAATAACAATAAAAACATATACCTGAACCACAGTGACTCCACTGTGGACAAGGGATTTAATCCTTTCACAAGATATCTGATCACAGCTTTGTGACACTCCTTTGTTCTCTGCTTGCTCAGCCTCTTTCTCTCAGCCAGGGTGAAGGAGGTTCTGACAGCAGCAGACACTGCAGCTTCTCTGAGGTGACTGTCTATGGTGGCAACACTGGTAGCACTTCCTGTATTTAAAAAAAAAAAAAAAAAAAAAGACATAAAAGACAAAAAAAGATGACCTGCTTTCATGAACCTGCAGCAGGACTCATGCAAAGATGTCAGACTCAACATAAAATTGCACATAATTTCTATAAACAGATATCTGAGTACAGAATCTGTAGGTGATGGGACAAGATTTTGGTACTAGAAGCGCTCTGGTCTGCATTTGTAGTTCGAATGGTATTAACCAATCACATTTGAGCGAGCTTTGATTGCAGGCAAGCAGTCTGTGTGGAGAGCAAAAGAAGAAAAAAAACAAAATACAATCTTGGAACCCATCGGCTATCGTCTGACAAAGATTTGGCTTTTTATTATACATTCATATGCATACATTTGTTTATAGAGATTAGCCAAAATGTCATCTGGACCATCTAAAATTGCTAATTGGACTGGAAACAAAGACCATCGTTCAAAAGAGGAAGTCTAGGCCCAAATAACCATCATTCGGACATCTGCGGGTTATATCAGAAGCCCTGTAATATCATTAGATAGATAGATGATGGATTCTGAGATTGAATTTTACAAAATTGCATTGGTCAACCTTTCTACATTTACTAGAAAGGTTTTCCCAAGGGTTAAAAAGTAACCCTTAACATTAAATACATATTACAGGACTTTCCACATAAATACAAGTACATTTGTTAACTACGTCAACTAGATTCAGGTCACTGCACCAACACACAATGAACTTCTATGATTTTGTTGGATGTCTGTGTCTAATGATGAAAATCTACAAGTCTCCAAATTACACTTACGAGCAACAAGGCCACTCGAAATCACTTCCATGCACAACGAATCCCAGAAGTCCCCTTCATTTACTTCTCCGTTAAAAGATTCTGGCAGGTCCTTCATCTCAATCCCTGTGAAAATGTTTGTAATTATTAACTGAGACTGCATGAGACCAAACACACGGACTATAAATATGATGACTGTGCAGCAGAAAGAAACGAGAATACTATATAATACTACATGAAAAAGCATTTGAATGTAGTAATTTTAACAGCTATTAAAAAGACTAAAAACATCACTGCAAGCTGAGAGAGGGCACTCTGGTTCATTGTCTCATAAACTATATGTTCTTAAGCTTCTAACTATTCATTAATCTTTAATATTTAATTCCTACTACATGAAAGTAATACTAACCTTCAATGCTGAAAACCCCCTTCTGATAAAGATCTATCATGACTGAGGACGGACAGCCGTGACTCGTCAGAGCTTCAAAGTGGAGGTATGCCTGAAGCACATCGTTGCCACACGGAGACTTGACACCTACTGCCTGTTCCAGCACCTCCACCACTCCATTAGCAGAGTGATCCTAAAAGAGAGAAAACAGACAAAAATAATTCATGTCTGTCAGGTACTAATGTCACAGAGAAAAAATAAAGGATGAATTCACAACTTTTTGTGTCTTTCTTAAAACAGACAGACTTAAAGTTAAGGTTCACAATTTTCCAAGTATGTCTTAAAACAACAGTCAGGAGCCCAAATCATTAACATTAAAACATGTCTTTCTTGCTGTAATCATTCCTCCTATTCATACTGACCATTAGAAGATCCCTTCATAATGCACTTACAATGGAAGTACTGGAGGACAAAAGTCAGTCCTCCTTCACTGCAAAAACACCCCCCCTCCCCCCCATCACTTACATTATAAGCACCTTTGGAGGGGATCCTCTAATGGTCAGAATGATCAGGAGGAATATTACTGCAAGGAAAACCTTTTTCAGTGTCCATGTGACTGCTCTTTTAAGACATGAAAAATTATGATCCCAAAACCATAATATACAATACCTTTATCAGGCTTCTCAGCAACAAACAGAGCTCCAGACTTAGGATTATGTGGTTGTTGTAATTGTGCAGACCCTCACTCCACTCCTGGTAACGGTAGACCATTTCACAGTCGGGACACTTTTTGAAAAAGGTGCAACTATCTGAAAAGCATAAAAAAGATGTCTTACAGGGACTGCTGAAAGAAAAAGAGACTATCATTTTTTACAATCTACCAGCATGTGAACTGTTAACAAACCTTGGATCACTCCGGTCACAGTAATGACTCTCGCTCTGTTGGTGATCAGCACCGGCTCTGTTAAGGAAACATGACCTGGACACTCTTGGCAGACAGTTTCAGCTGGAATCAAATGCTTCAAAATGTGTGTTTCAGGGTCAAACTGGATGATTTTTTCAGGAAACTCAGAGGGCAGTTTTTTGTGGTTATAAATGTACTTTGCCGTTTGTTTTAGTTCTTCTTCTCCTGACACAGTTGAATTTTCTGCCGACGATTCCTCTATGAACCCAGAAATGCTTATGGATTTGTCCAGTTCAGTGTCTGAAGAAAATAACTCCTTGTTGGTTTGGAAGAGATACCATTTGGCTGCGCATTTGTGCAAGCAAGTTATTCTCCCTCTAGTACAATCGCAATGCCACAACTTTCGCTTTACATAATAAGTCACAAATACTCTTCCTAGCTTACTGTACTGTGACACTTTAGGCTCAAACACAGACAAATAAAGGCAATGACTTCCACCAAGAGCCACAAGGGTAACAAGTGGGGCCCTGTGTTGCGTCGCTTGGTCCTGATGGTCGAGGCACTTCGCCCCCATGTCCTTTCCAATCCATTTATTGGCAACCAGCTCCTCCAGCACACCAGATTTCAGGTCTTCTATTTCTGCATGAGTATAACAAAAATCCACAGATCGCAGGTGGGGACACTGGCTGTTAGTCAAACCGCTCCTCTGTCGGAAACCTGCGATAACCTCACACTGATCTTCTCCACACAACATTTTATTTGTGCTGCCTGATTTCTTTTTGATGACATGAACCGGTACGGCGGTGGCCTTGTAGGACTTTGCGACGGCATACACGCCATTATGAGAATCGATACACTGACTTCTAAGATGGTCTTTGGCTGTTATGTCCACCTCAGAAATTAAGTGTTTCCTGAGTTTGTGTTTTCTTAGATTTTTTTTATTCAAGTATAAACTGCACATTGGACATTTTATTTTTCTTCCTGCTGTTCTGAATATTTGAGCCATTGGGGTTGTAGGCTGGACTTGTGGAGCAGGATCTAATGTGCATTTTATTTTAACAGGGGGTTCAGGTGAAGCCGAACATTGCTCCGTCGTAACAGTTTGCTGAACAGGTGGAGTGAGGTTGAGCAGGATGATGGCACCCTGGCTGGCTGTGGTTGCTGGTGGAGCCGGAACAGCATTTGGAGCAGCTGACGGGACCCCCGTGTCTGCCGCTGCTGCTGCTGTTGAACTTTGCATCGCCACACATTTGTCCATATGACTTTCAAACTGTTTCCGAGTGACAATTGTCTTTGGGCAGTAAGGACAGTGAAAATGTCTTTCTCCTCTGCACTGCAATTGGCACACATAGATGTTATATTCTGCAAAGACAAAGCAAAATACAAGAGTAGAGTTAATATCATGAGTTTTGTATTATTGATTGGATAAATTATTAATATATTTCAGGTACAAGTAGAAAAGAATATTCTCACCTCCATGTTGTAAGGCCCTCATTCGGTGGATTTCCACATGCGTCCAAACACTTGCATATTCTCCTTTTGGTTTGTAGACAGACGGCTGGCAGAAGGGACAGTGGTACAGTCTGCACTCTTTACACAACTCCAGACACATACGGCCATCTGAGCTCTTCCGGACTGTGACGTGAAGGTTTCTGAATACAAAGGTGGGGGGAAAAATCAATACTGTAAGAACTATGGCCCGACCGATACTGGAATTTTGGGGCTGATGCCGATACATTGATATAGTATATAAAATGCACTTCTTCCTTTTTTCTTGCAATGTGGTTATCAAACACTTAGTGATAAAGATATGTAATGAAGGCCATGATATTTTACAGTTTAACTATAAACTTTATTTTATAAAAAGTGCATTGAAACAGTAATCTTCACTGGGAATTTAATAAGTATAAATTCCTATAAATAATAAAACACATACAAGAAAATCTAATATCTGTGATAGGCCAATATCAGCCAATAATATCAGCTGACTAGTATATCGGCCTGGCTCTAGTAACAACTAAAACTTTTCATATATGTTTATGTAGCCCAAAACTGAGTTTGATTTACTCATAGGAAGCTACAACCTTGTCTAGATCAGACCATTCAGAAAACACACACTATATGTGATATTGTAATGTGGATGGACTAGTTAACGAGTTGGTGCGTTTGTTCTCTTTCATGCAGGTAAATTAATGTTTTGCTTTGGGATGGAGGTAGATATTTTGTCCTATTGTTGTTTATCAATATTTTATTTTCCTCTTCAAATTAACTTTTAATGTCTTCTTAATGTCTTATTTTCAATGTAGTTCTATGCCCCTGTAGAGCACTTTCAGTTGCCTTGTGTCTGAATGGTGCTATATAGATAAACTTGCCTTGCCTTTCCTTGTCTTGCCTTGCAGGCTGTCAAACACTGGACATCGGAGCATGCAGAGGTGACGGAGGGTGGCGAGACGATGGAGGGTGCAGAGACGCTGGAAGGTGCGGATGTAATGGGACCTGTTGACACGTCAGCTAACGCACATTTCCGCACATGATTCAAAAATAAACTTTGGCGGGTTATAATCCTTGAACAATAGCAGCAGTGGTAATGGTGGCTTTTGACACATCCAACGTGGCATTTGTACATTTTATACCCTACAAACAAAGAAAAATCCATTTTAGAAACACTCATACATACTTTATTCTTCAGGCAATGTTCAAAATTAAAACTGGAATAAAATTCTTAACACTACTAGTGGACAATTTGTACATTTTAATATTAATAACTTATTTAAACAGACAAATACCTCCGTGTTTAACAGCTGACCTATCGTGGGTCTGCATATGCGCCACAACATATGCGTACTCTCCCAGTCTGCCACAGAACTGGCATTTGTAGTTCAAGCCTTCAGTAAGGGGCTTTTGAAAGACGCCATCCCTGCAAACTGTTGGATGAAGCTGAAAGAAAATAAAAAAGTAATGTCTTTTTATTTTTTAAACACGTTGAAAACACTTTCCAAAAGAGACCCCTAAAAGTGTAACACACTAACAATATTTCAGTGAGCTCTATTCAGGTTGAAGTGCACCAGTCAAGAGTGGCCCAACTTGCCAACCTAATTAATTAGACAAAATTATATTAAATAACCTTTGCTGGTGTATAAGACCTTTAGCATAAAGGTATGGCACGTTCATTTCAACATCTGGCTGTATATCACACCTAGAAATCTCGTATTCAGAATGCAACGATACAGTATATTTGACTAGGCCAGGTACTGGGAAGCATGAATCTGCAGGTTTTTATTCCCAGCCAATATATATCAATCAATCACACTTTATTTATAATGCACCTTTCATGTAGGCTAGTGTAGTTCAAAGTGCTTTACAGTTGATGGACAAGCTGATAATAAAACAGAACAAGTGACAACATAAAGAAAAGGAATAAAAATGACGAGAACAAAAACAAAGAACAAATTAAAAGACAAAAACTGAGACCAATACACGCAAGAGAAAATAAGGATGATAAAATGTTTTAAAAATGTAAATAAAATAAATAAGAAAAAATAAAATATATATGTAAATATAAAAAAATGCAGTAATGCAACAGCTCTGCTATTCTTATTAATAATTTGCCTACGCGTGTATGTTAATGCAGTGGACAAAATATTATTATTAACACTTTTCAGTATAATGCACTACAGTACACCAACACCACCCACTACAATTTCAATAACAAACATCAACTAGAATTATCACCTTTCTGACAATATCAACAAAAACTGAATATGTATAAACTTCATAAATGTAGAATTTATGGCAAAGCTGTTCAGTTGGATTTTATTAGATCACAAACAGTGTTTCTAATAAAGTGTATATATGTAATGACAAACACCTGTTTCACTGCTCCCCATATAATAAAACGTCAAAAAAATCCTCAGTTTCACCTTTTTTGATGATGATGTGACACTACAACACCAGTGACTTCAACATATATGTTGAAGTCACTCTTTCAGTACAGTGTCTCCAACCAGCTGCTGACTTAATTTATAAATAGGTTTATAAGAATTGTGATTAAGAGTCCCTTACTTGGAGGAATTGACAATGGAACAATGGAGTAAAGCGTGTAAGTTAGCCCAAACACAGACGGGTAACACACGTCTAAAAATGCTGCAATTTAATTGGCTAATGAGAGTGTACATTACACCAGAAAAACTTAACAAATTTAATATGCAGATTCCTGACCTCTGTAATAGATGTGGAGAAGATAAGGGCACATTGTTCCACTGTATATGGTCATGTCCAAAAATAAAGGAATTTTGGGAAAAGGTTAGAGTAATAATACAGGAGATTTTTATCAATTAGATTAGTGATGGAACCCACATTTTTCCTTCTGGGCTTATATCCTGTAGGACATAAAAGTCTTCATACATATGGGAATGTTACAAGCAAAGAGAGTGATAGCTCTAATGTGGAAAAAGATTGGCAAACCAAGTATTACGCAATGGTTCAAAGAATTGTCTTTATGTTTACCATTGGAAAAAATTACATATACTCTAAAAGATAAACAAGAATATTTCAGAAAATATGGGGGCGCTACATTCAGTATATTAAGAACACATATTTATCTGATTTACTGTGTGAAACAGGGACAGAATAATTATTCCCTGTACAGGACCACAATCATATGCTGCAACCTGAAGATTACTTTATAACACCTGTAAGAACTCTCATGGACTCAAGTGCTCTTATTGAATGTACCTAGTGTTTGTATATTGTTCGAATATGTATGTCTGTGTGCTTTGTATATCTATGTAAACACTTTAATAAATATATTGTTGGGGGAAAAAAAGAGTGCCTTACTTATTATTTTAATATGTCCATTCTTTCTGGACCAAGATCAATAACCACTAATATTTATAGTAGTCATACAATGCACTAAAATTAAATCCTGCACATGCACGTGACCCATCCAAAACAACAACAAAAAAGGGCCCTAGCTCTGGGTGCTCTGGGCTAGACTTCAGGTTATCTATTCATTGTAATATTGACTTCATGTTATTGTTGTTTATGTGTGGGCAAAAGTTTACAAACACTTGTAAAGAACATGCATGTCATGTCAGTCTTGAGTTTCCAATCATTTCTACAACTCTTCTAATACTAATACTTCTTTGTCGCGAAAAAACATGCATGAATGTTAGTTTTTTAATGAATGTATTGATCTATTTTGGGTCTTCTAACAGTGTGACTGAACAACTTCTGTCGTTTTCACACCCGCCAACAGTTATTATATTAAAATGTTTGCTTATTTTAACAACAACTCCAAGTGACGTACCAAAACATGTTACTAATGTATGAAAAATGACTTATATACTTAAATTTCATCTTTAATCTCAGTAAAACAATGCTCACCGTTGTCTCTGCAGTGGAAACCTCCTCTTCACCACCTGCCATCTTGGAGACAACATCTCGTTTTGACATATCGCGTGATTATGTGTGCAAATCCCTCTGGAATAAAAACACCGCATTAGATTAAAATAAGGAAAAAGGGCTTTATACGGGGGTGAAAAAAGATTTGTTAAAATTCCTTACTAATAACATTATATTATAATACAGCCATGCTTTGAGCTCTTTAAATGGCAAAATAGGTTACGACATCCGGCTGCGACAGACTACGTTTCCTCTGTGGTAGCAGGAAGCAGCACATGTGTAAATATGATGGAGGTGTGCGGATCTTCTAATGTTTCTCTGAGAGAGTTTGGCTGTGAGCAGAGTTTATTGTCTCGGCCTGACGGTTCAGCGTCTTTCATTCAAGGTAAAGACAAATATAAATAAATAGTGAAGAAATACTGTGAGCAGCCAGCAGCTTCTCCGCCTGCTGCTGTTAACCTGCCAACGCGTTTAATTCAATGAAGTCATTACACGTTGTTTTTTCCCTCATTGCTTAGGCACTGTATAAAAAATGTGTTTTTGCATCAGTACAGTACACATAAACCTTATTTTGAGTAAGCACACAAAGCACCAACTACACACTGACAGTATAAATGAAAAACACTTGTGGCTTTTTCTGTGTGCAGGGAGCAGTTGGCCATACATGTAGTAACAAAAGAGGGACTTTGGCACTAAGAAAGACTGTAATGTTGAAAGATATCTACTTGATTTGACTCATTTGGAGGACTGAATCTTCATATTGTAAGTGCATTATGAAGGGATCTTCTAATGGTCAGTATGAACAGGAGGAATGATTACAGCAAGAAAAATGTTTCTATGTTTCTATGTTCATTTCGACTCCGGACTATTTTTTAAGACTTCGAAACAATATCTGTGTGTCTACTCTATTGCAGATATGTTGTCACAATAATTAGGAGAAATAATGACACTATGGTATTTTTTCAGTACTGTGCGTCCCTTCTTATTAAGCTAAATGTTACTTTTAGAAAATCTGGGGTCTTTAAGGTGTGTTTTCCTAAAGTTGGAAACAAGAAGAAGCAGGCATGTCACAGAATGATACTGTTGCATCATGTTTTGTGTCAATAACCAAGTTGTTTGTTTGTATGTAGCAGTAACATATGTAGTAATTAGAGCCCAACCGATAATGGATTTTTGGGCAGATATTATGGAGTAAAAGTGTAAAACAATTCCAATATCAATATATTGGCTGATATATACTTACAGAATATGTACATGAATACACATTTTTTACAGCTGTCCATCAAATGTGGTTATCACTTGTGAGAAAGATATGTAATGAAGAGATACTTTATAGTTTAGGAATGAACATTATTGTATTAAGTCAGTAAACAACAAAAGAAAACTTCACTGAGAATTTAATTGTTATCAATAACTATAAACAAAAAACAGCAAAAAACATGCATGTATATATCAAACTTGAATTAAGAAAAATAATCAAATATATAAAATACTGCCTATATAACTTTACTTAATTTTATATCGACACATATCGGCCAACATATACGCTGATACGGATATATCTGTGATAGGCCAATATCAGTTAATAATATTGGTGGACCGATATATCGGCATCTTAAGATGTAGAGCATTAATTGTGTTTTCCAATTCACCATGAACCAACCAATACATCCATGGTGAAAACTGAAAAGCAGCAGTGATGTAACATTGCTGTGTATCCTAACAGCCATCAATGCTTAATGCTGCACATTTTTCATCATAAACATAAAACAAACTTTGACTTTTAGTGTTGTGAGATTAACTCCTGGAGGACACAGAGCTGCAGTCATTTGCAATCTACCAGCTGGCCTCTGACTCGTTCTGCTTTAAATTTGATGTCAGTCGAGTCACTCGTTAGTTTTTCAGCTCGCCCACAGCTGAGATGCTTTTGTCCCACCTAGACTTCTTGTTTATTTATTATTGTCTGTATTCTGTTGTTTTTTTCACATGTGCACACAGGGTGAAGCTTGATTTCCCAACCTGGATCAATAATGTATTTTCTGTTGAATAATGCCGTCTTGTTTTTGTCTATATGTGAAGGAGACACAAGTGTGTTGGCTGGAGTGTACGGACCAGCTGAGGTCAAAGTCAGCAAGGAAATATATGACCGAGCAACCTTGGAGGTGCTGGTACAGCCTAAAGTTGGACTGCCAAGTAAGTGATTATATAAGAAGGGAAAAGTTCTCATTAAACATTTTATTTTGTTTGTTTGTAATTTATGAAATTTACCCTAATGCAGTGTGGGCAGACTTCCTGTATGGGTGTAATTAGATTTTCTAGCATTTTGCAGCTTTGTTAAAGAAGTTATTTAGAGGACAGCGTATTTACAGATTTTGCATCTTCTGAGTTTAGGGTATAGTTTCTTTAAATTAATGCACATGACATGAATTGTAATAAGGTTTTACTCAGTGTGTGTATATGTTTATTTTATTTATACAGTTTAAAGTTACAGGGACAGTACACCTTGGGGCTGGGTATTGTATTATAGAAGCAATTGCATAAAATAGGGAGCCCCTTTGGACCTTTGCTGCAGGTCAACCCCCCCCCCTCCCGTTTCCTGTCGGCCTCTATGTCTTCTACTCTCAAAATAGAGCAAAATGCCCAAAAATAAACTCCTCCACATCTAAATGATTTGATTTTTACTCAAATGCCAATCACATGTCACATTAAGTCAAAGAACGCTTGCGTTGATTGGCTTTGAGAAAGTCCATATACATATTTTTTAGCTCTTGGTGCAAAAAAGAATCGATTGCAAGTATTGTTTGATGGGAGATGTTTCGATACTACTTGTTATCGATTTATTTTGGTTGATACTGTAAAAGGTACCGATACTCAACCCTAGTACACATTAATGAACATTTCTTTAAATGTGCCAGTTTATAATATATTATATATAGTATTTATTTTATTGTAGCTTCAATGTAGTGTTGAAAAAGAGGAAATATATAATACACATGAAACATTGTCACGCATTTTGAAAATTAAATTATTTTCTTATAATTACAAGTAATTTAAAAGCTTCTACTGTCCAAACTCTGCTATACCAGAACACACCACAAGGTGGCTTAAGTGAGCCAGTTGGTTCCCCTGCATGAATCATATCTGTATCCTGTCTCTATTTTCTAGGTGTGAGGGAGCGATCGCAGGAGCAGTGTGTACGAGAAACCTGTGAAGCGTCTCTGCTTTCCTCGCTTCATCCTCGCTCCTCCCTCACGCTCATTCTTCAGGTGCTGCATGATGATGGTTCGGTATCCTTCAGTAAAACTTTGCTGCTTTGCACTGTGAAGTTCATATTGAGATGTGCTGGCACTGTAAGTCACTGAGATAGTGTCTGTAAGAGTTATTTTTGTTAATGTTGTATGTGGTAATCCTCCTGCTACTTGGGGGGCTGCTGTTATTTAGGCAGAGGCTAAATAATATGGAGGGTTAATTGACACCAGTTTGAGAAATGGACTTATAACAGAAAGTAAGAAAACAGTGAAGATTTTGTCATTTCTGCAAGTGTCAAAACAAATCAGTCAGCATAGCTTTTTTCGGTAGGCAAAGTGTCCTATCGGTGTTTCCTGGTGAGTCTGCTTCCTTACCTGTTACCTCAGCTCTTATCCTGCTTTTTGAATGCCGCCTGCATGGCTCTCATGGACGCAGGCCTGCCCATGAGTTGCCTGTTCTGCGGTGTGACCTGTGCCATCCATGCAGACGGTCAGATCATCACGGATCCCACTGCAGCTCAGGAAAAGGTAAGTCTGAAGATTATGTGATGTGTTAAAAGGTAAAAAGCACTTTGTCGAGAGCTTATTGTCATGAACGGCTGTTGAGAGGGGGCATGAGAGGAGTTGGTAAGCATATATTTTACATATCAGTAAATTCATCAGTTTATATGTTTGGGAATAAAAAAAGGACATTTAAATTATTTAGATGTGTCAAAAGTGACCCCATGAAACATTTACGAACGAATCATTAATCTACTGTAAATCTGAGACTTGAATTCCAGTAAATTTCATACATCTTGGTCTATCTACTGCTGTATTTCTCTCTGACTAAACCTTGTATAACACCGTAGCTCTTGCCTATTTTGAAGAGATGTTAAAGGACATGTTGGGAAATGTTGACGTCTAACAGAAAAAAAATCAGGTGCAGATAAAGAAGAAGTTCACACGCTAGAAAATGTATCCTTAGCACATTATATCAGAATAACTTGTTGAGCACAGTGACAGATGATACGTTTTACCACTTGTGGGATTTAACTTTTCTACATTTTAAAATGTCCATTGTGCATCCACCCAGAATAAACACATATATATGTATGTATGTATGTATGTATGTATGTATGTATGTATGTGCTTTCAGTACATTCACAGCTGTCAAAATCCTCTCTGTATCAGCTCAATTGTTCTCGTCTGTTTTCCAGGAAAGTCGAGCTTTGATGACCTTTGCTATTGACAGTACAGAACACAAAGTATTGATGTCATCAACCAAAGGATCATTTTCAGTTCATGAGGTCTGTAAATAAGCTATAATATTGTCGAATTTAGGCTTGTGGTCGTGCCTGATGTGTGAATTACAGATTTCTTTTGTTTGTGTGTTTTATTTCTAAATCCGTCATCATTTCTCTCATTATTGTGCGACCTGTCAGGTCTGATGATGGTGCTGAAATTAGTTTTTTGTTTCTTTCTGCAGAGACGTTGCAGGCTTTCATTTATATGTATAATCTTTATTATATTTTTGTTGTCTCTGCTCTTCTCTTGTACAGCTGCAGCAGTGTATAGCCGTCAGTCAGAAAGCATCAGAGAAGATATTCCAGTTCTACAGAGACTCTGTCAGACGGCGATACTCCAAAACCCTCTGACGAAGCAGCAAGTTTTTTATGATCTTTTTTTTTAAACAACTCATACTGATGTTGTAATAAAATATTTAAAAACCACTTTGGGCTACATTTGCTTCAGTTTTGTTGTACTGTAGATGAAGCGAGTGTGGCTTTGGGGGGTTTTACAGGAAGAGAAGAATATGATTGGAGAACTGTCAGAGTCCAAAAATGAAAAGAAGAAATATGAATGTCAAACAAAGTGCATTTATTGGGATTCATTGATTATTTTTTTTTACCTTCAGTTTAATATACACATGTAATACAAGAACGTGAACTGAGAAAGTACATAATATCTCTTGTACTATAATAAATCTCACTCGCCGCGACCTTTTTTAACCTTTATCGACCCACACGCTTCACCACGTCCAGTGGTCGTCTATACATGTGATAGAAAGTGAGACAAATCTGACCAGAGTCAGTCTGATAATTGTGGTAACTCATCTGTAACTATAAAGGGTCTTCTTTGAGTCCCTTTTTTTTTTTCACCGACACGCAATGTCCTGTGGAGACAGAAGATTTTAGGATTGTCTGAACTGTTTGTATCACAGCACATTTCACAACAGTGAAAGCTGACAAGGTTTTTTTAGACGCTGAGATATCACAGGTGTGTCTACATATACAACTTTATGTATAGTGACAATCAGCTCAGTCTTGATACAACACTGGGTGGGTTTTTTAAAACATTTTTTTTGGAAAACAAAGTATTTGAGTTATTTGTAATTCATCTGTGGACTTTATAAAAACTATACATCGCAATAGAAAATGATGACTTTCACCTTGTTCTTGTTAAATAGTCAATGGGGATTCCCTTTAGTGTTAAGTTAATGGCACATTTAAGCTCAAACCAATATGGCCAGAGGTTGTTTTTTTCTATCAGAGCTATTCCTGTAATTAATCGGGGACCAAATGAAGGAGGTGGTGTTTGAAGCTCTGAACAGGCTCGCACAGTATACATGGCACACTGCAAACTCACCGTGCAGGTTTCTGTCTCTGTAGCCGAGATGAAGATTTTACTGAGTCATGCATCATGTGGTTAAAGCGCAAAATTATTTGTCAGCCTATTTTTTTTTGTGTGTGTGTGTGTGAAGTGTTGCTTTAAGTTTAAGTAGACAACTTCAATTTTTCAAGTTTGTCATACTGCGAGAAGCGAGTTCCTGAAGTCCTCTTTTTTGGAGGAGAAAATAAAAATCTATATTTGGAGAGCGTGAAGCAGCAAAACCACACGTTTCTATTAATGGAATAGTTCTTAAAAGGATCATCCTCTGAGTTTCTTCCATGTTTTATTTGGCTCTTTTCCCTTTCATGTCTGCACACCTTTCCGTCTGTGTCATCATTCCCTAGCACTGTATACAGGAGTGGTTTCACATCACGACTTTGCATTTCATTTAAAACTTCTCATTTTTATCTGTTTTTCTCATATAATGGCACTATATATATCTCTCATTTTATTTTTTTGAGTACTTTAAAATGCAAAGATACTTCTTAACTTGGCCTAAAACAAAGCAGAATTAGTCCTCTCTGCAGGTAAAAACAAGGAGTGATGCTGAATGTGTGTTCTTGAAACCAGGACGGAGGTGGATCAAATGTACACTTGTGGTGGGTGGCGGTTCCCAGAGTGGTGCTCTCGTTCCCGTCAGGAGCTTCTGGCCCCTCATATGTTTTTTTAAAAAAAAGCTCTGGGGCCCCTTGGAGAGCCATCACCAGCTTGTACCCTGCAAAGCAACAGTGCCAGTGCTAGCTCAGGCCCTCCCACAGCGAGGTCCATCAGGATTTAGCAGCTGTTGTAAATCTGCAGACTTCCAGGTAGATGAGGGCCACACGTTCCCCCCTGTCGTTTCTCTCTCTTCTTCTCATTATTCATCCGTTGTTTTTTTTGTGACAGCAATAGGCCTATCTTCGGTGTCGTGATAAACATCTGCAGTGTCTTTTTTTTAAAAGCTTTTTTGTAATGCTTCACATGTGATGACGACTACAGCACAGAATTAAAAGGATGGCAGATAATTTAAGTCCCTAGGTGCCAAAAGGAATCACACTTATAGACCAAATGTCCTACGTTAGAGTAACTTCAATTATTATGCTTTGCGTGCGAGGAACGTCCTCTGAGCTGAATCATGTCATAATCCAATTAGAAGTGACTAAGATCTCTCCATTATGTTTTCACTGTCCGCTCTTTGCTTCTCCAGTTCAGTGTAGATAAAACATGACTGCAATCAGACGGGTCGACGGACAAAGACTGATTTTTTTTTTTTTTTTTTTTTTTACATTTACAGGTGATGCTGTATGTGTTGATATATTCATAAAATGCGTGAAAGGTCTGTGTTGTTTTTTGTTTTTTGTGTGTTTATTCTTGTGTTAAAAGTTGCTTTTATGGTGGTTTTCCAGACAGGTAGGAAATCAATGCAGCAATGGCGCAGATGTACGTTATGATCCCAAACACGATGGAGAGAACTGAGAGCCACAGAGCCTGGCGAGATGCTGCGTTGGCCCCTTGAAAATCCCCCTGTGCTGACGCCTTGTTGGTCTGAGAAACAGAAGAGAGAATAGAGAAAGAGAAAGAGAGAGATAAGGATTAGAGGGGGAGGGGGGGGGGGGGGGGGGGGGGGGGGGGGGGGGGGGGGGGATAAAAGAGGGAAGAAGGGCATTCGTCATCATTTGTCAATGTCCTCTCTGGCCTCCACTTTCCTCTTCCACTCAGTCCAATCACACACTAAACCCATATTATGTTCCATCTCTGAATAACACCTGGCGTTAGTGCCTCATTCATCACTTTCTCCTCTCCCCCCCCCCTTTCTCTCTCTCTCTCTCCCTGCAGTCCTTGTCTTTGACTCTGACCCCCTGTTTTAGGTAGCACTCCACAATATTGGAAATCTATCACTTTGAAGCTTCTTGTTATGACTCTAATTAAACCTTAACGAAGGCAATTGATCTGATCAAAAAGCCTTTGCAGCTTGCTGCCAGTTAGCTTTGCGAAAGTGTTAATGGGATTTTTCCCCCTTTTCTTTCACTGCTGGAAAGATGCCTATATAAACTACAGGGCTCTGGCAACTGGAGGTAGCGATGTTAGGGTTTTTTTCCACAAGGCCAGTGATAATAGTGACTGATGAGATAGTTTGTGTGGTAATCTTATTCCCCTTTAGTCTTTGAACTGCTTCATATTTCCAACTTTATTTTAGAGGAGATTATTATCTTAGCTAACAAATTAACAAGATTTGTATATTTCTAGAGGAAAAACACTTAATTTCATCTTATTTTTTGTGAATTTGTCCGTATATTTTGTTGTCAAACCTTTTGGACTGCTAGAGTGAAGGAAGGTAGTTTGCAGGTAGCAGGATGTTTGTTGTTAGATTCTCTGCAAGTACATGATGACTCAGGATCTGCTGGAATTGGAAATATGAGCATTGCAAAACAGGGATTATACTGTATATGATAGTATAGATATCATAGCAGGGGCGACTAGAGACTCTTATTTATTAGGTAAGACAGATCAGTGGGCTGTCACTAAATCACTTAAATAAAAATATATAATTCTTCTACACAAACTTCTCAGTTTTGTATTCGCTCTGATTGTTGCTTTTAGATATTCATTAGACTTTGCAATCTGTCAACCGAAACACAAACTTTGTTTTTTATTGGATCTGTTCACGCTGCTCTTTTAATTTCTGTTTCTGAGTTTTTAGTTTGCACACCTCAAAATAAATGATCTGAAGATATAAAACCACAAGACACATCTTTGTGCATCATTTCTCCTTTTGGATTGTCTGGCTCTGCTATTTCAAGGCTCTCGTGGCATAATCCTGCAAATCTAGATATAAACTCTCCCTGTTTTTCAGTCTGAAGCATGCATTCCTATAATGTCCTCACTTTAAGACACTGAACCTGTTTTTAGTTTATTTTTCACAGTACACAAACTGCAGAGGGTAAGAAATCACCCTCAGCTGTGAACTGCAGTGCCAGGTTGTATCTTGTCAGCTCGGGACTAAGTGTGTGTGTGTGTGTGTGTGTGTGTGTGTGCGTGTACTTGTGCGTGTACCTTCTGTGAAAGGTAGAAGGCAGCGATGCCCAAGGGCCAGAAGCAACAGAGCATGGAGAAAAAGGCCAGACCCAGGTAGTCCTGAGGGATCATCAGAGGGAAGTTGTTGTCACTGTCTGTATCACTAAAGTCCTCAATGGATGAGTCCTGGGGATTTAAGTGCACAGAGGTGGAGTTCAGGTTAAAGAGTCCAGTAATCCAAATCGCAATGTTATCTGTTTCTGCCTCCACACCAATGCAAATGTCATTTTATTTATTTTTACTATTTCTACTAAAAAACTGTGACAGATTTTGTTAAGAAAATGATAAACTTCTGTGAGTACCATAAATTAAATTCTCTTTAACATTGTGGCCACTCATCGCTTGTCCATTTGCTTGCGTTAGTTTTAGCAAATTTGGCGGCAGAAATCTCAGATATCTTAAAATCTAGATAAGTAAAACCAAAATTACCTGCATGGCTATACACAACAACAAGGACATGTAAGAAATACGTTTTTTGTAATTTGGATGAACCCAAAACTTCTCAATTCCTTCAATTGTTATTTATTATTTATTTTTTTAAACTAACATACACACATAAAACACTCTAAAACAAAGCTATCAAGCGATAACATTTGACTTTTTTATGTTCACGTCCTCACAAACAACTGAAAAACTTTGCTGGTGCTTATAAGATAATGTGACTGAATGGGGTTAGTCTGAATGTGCAATAGCTCTGCTGACCGCAGGCGATTCATGACACGCGCATCTTTTTTTGAAACAAGCTGCATATTCAATCTGACTCTTCCTCTCTCTGCGTTATATTATTCTCCCTTGTTTTATTTCATGCGTAAAATAATCATCCATTTTCAAAAGATGCACCTGTAACATTTAAAGCAAATGCAGCACCATCATTGCATGTAGTGTTTTAAACATTAATTTACAGGGTTATTTTTTTTATTATTCTTGCTAACACTCACTGCACATGCATGTTCTGGTTTAAAAAATACTCTGTGATGTTCAAATTGAGCTGTCCTATCTGTATTTATTCACAGATATGAGGAGTGACCCGCCTGGAGCAATTTTTTTGTTGATATAAAGCAGTTCCGATGGCGGGGCGGAGGGGGGAGAAGAAGAAGATGGCAAATCTCTTATCGAGAGGAAAAGCCAGACACGTTTTTGTCATTTAACTAAGTGTTTGTGAAGGGAAACTAAAGAGAAAGATATGCTGTGCTGTGCTTCTTTAAGGTCACTGCAAGGTTTTATTCCCACTGGTCTGCACCTTTGCATCACTGCACTACTGCCAGCATTCAGAATGAGCTCGAGAAAAGAAAAAAACACTATTTCCTGTGCCCTTCTTTTGTCCTTTATGCTCACTGCTAAACTTTGTGGGCAACCAATTGCTCTTGATTTTAATGGTTTGGTACTACTGAGTGTTTGTTTGTTAATCAAGGTAATAAATGTAAATTGGCCTTTTGGTACACAGTGGGTAATTGGATTTTTCATAATCATCTAATCAACCAGCAGCTACTCATTTTCACGTAGACGCTTTGACTTGTTCTTAAAATATCACATGATCTCTCTGAGGGTCTTAAAGCTAATTTACATGACACTTCAAGCGCCCGATAGTCTATGAAACAAAGCTGAAATCCTCCATCGCTACTGTAGTGTCATTACCTGCGCCGCAGCGGGAGAAGAGCTTTATGTAATCTGGCTTTTTTGACAGTAAGCATTCATTTGCTGCCTAGCCTGAAATACATTGCTCACATGTCTATTTTTAAGTTCCTCTTTGGTTCCCAGATTCTGTCCTGAGAATATGAGAGTCTCTTTTGATGCAGCACTCTTCTGTGAGGATGTGGTAGAGACTGGAACGTCAGACATGATGATTATTTATGTGTTGTTGGTTCACCTCTCTTGTCTTTATCTTTGAGCATCGGCACAAAGGGAATAAATTGTGTTGTTTTTCTATAACTGTCACTATTTCTGTTAAATCAATGCTTCAAAAATCAATGTTAAAAAACTTTCTGAGCATCGTGTCAGTGGGAGTGTCTTACGTCAGAGTCAGGAAGAAGGTCATCTTCATCATCCATGCTGTAGGAAACACTGTTGTAGTCCTGTGTCTCAGCCAGGAGCTTCCTCTCCAGCGTAGAGCCGGGCCGAATGTCCACAAAGGTGGTTTCCAGGTAGTCTTTGCTGAGCAGGGAGTCTGCGTGGCCCCAGATGGGCGCCGGTGGGTAGAAAGACTCCAGTGTGCGAGGTAATGAGCAGGGATCCAGTAACTGCTGCTGCTGGATCTCAGGAGGGTGTCCACAATAGTTTGTCCACGTTAAAGGAGGGTAGGCCCTGTCCTCCTCACATTTAACCAAGATCCCCTTAAACAGCCCACCAGGGGCCTGTCCAGGTACAGATCCAGGTCCAGGTCCAGGTCCGGGCCCTAGCCCCTGCTTTGATGCTCGGCTGTTACCGGAGCTTTCTCCCAGAAGAGGGTGCTCCAGCTCATCTAGATTCTCCATCCCGCTCTTTTAATACCAAGCACACAAGAGGCCACCACATCAACAACCAAATGTAATCTACGAATCGTCTCCCCGGAGAGCGCACGATGGGTTTACGCAAAGACAGCCGCTTTGCTCGCTTTAGTGTTTCAGTGATAATCCATCTTTAATCCAATTCTTTAATTTCTCTCTTATTATAGGCCTGATTCCGGAGGCCAACAACACATGCCAAGTTAATGTTAGAGTGAAATTTTCTTAATGTGCCAGTGGTAGCTGTCTCCGGTAGGGTACGGGATGCTGCGCTGAAGGATTCAAGACCCTCTTTTCCTCACATGTCATAAGCGATTTGTTTCAGACCTTGATGGCTCAGGGTTTGGCCCATGTCTTCCATTTCACATGATTGAGTGTCTCAGTGTTCATGAATATGCTAATGTTGGTTACTTTCTCTCTCATACAATATGAAAATGTCAGTTCTGATGATGGAGGACCTTGATTAGCCCAAGACAGGCTAATGAAAACACTGGGCAATGGGATTTTAGTGAGATTTGCCCTCAGGAACTCATGGAAAATGTCTCTTGCAATAAAATATGAAGTCTTAATCTAAGCACAGTGTCATGGTATTAGTGTGGAAGCTTCAGATGTCAATCATTCCCTTCAAGGATAAAAACAGTTTGGGATGGAAATGGGCAATGAGAATTTAAAAAAAGAGAGACTTTTAAGCTGTCATGACATACAGCCGTGTGTTTGTTCCTCTGCAGGAGTTAGGGGGGGGAGTGCATTGACACTTCCGTCAAAAACAAGCCAAAGGCAAGCAGCCCTTCAGATGACTGGACTGATGCACAGCAGGGTGTTTGAAGCTTGAATATGCACAACCGTCGGCTGCAAACTAGTGCCACAATGAACGGATTGGGGCCATATTTGAGGGCAGTTAATCTGTAAAAGCAATGAGGCTCCAGAAATAGACTCCTATGGTGTTTCGTCCGTGGGTCAGCAGGCCTGCAAACATTCCTCTGTTGTTACTGTAGGAGGCGATAATGAAGAAATCAAAGTCCTCCGGTGTTGATTTATGGGCTTACTTGTTTGCCACGGCAGCGCTCCTTTGGGACATGTATTTTTAATGTAGCCCGTCAACATCAAGAGTGTTTCGTTCAGGACAGACGAGGAGTCTCGGTCCCCGATGATGAGAAAGAGGAGGAGGTGCCGGTCTGTTAAGAGAAGGACATGGTCACACAAAATATTTACACATTACAGCTTCTCCTCTGCCTTGATTTGAAACCTCTGAATAAGTCTCTCTCTCTCTCCACTCTCAGCTGCTGGAGTCTGCATAATCATTGCACATTAATACTGGGGTTGTAGTAATATATCGTCTTTTACATTAATCTATGTGAATGCTACACTGATTTATCACTGATTTGAATTAAACGGATCATAATATAACTCTTCAAACTTAATTAATTAGATTTTTTTGGGTCATTTTTACCTAGTTCAGCTTTATTTATTCAGGAAATCTCTTTTACAGGAGACATCTGAGAACAAATAACATGACACATTAGAAAATATGATTAAAGATATCAGTCAGCAGAGGAATAAGTGTCTCTACCTATAGTCTGTGCATAATACCAGAGTATAAGCTACAGTGAAGTATTTTGCAATAGTCCCTGAGGTGTAGTAGCTACCTGGCACACAGCTCTGTGTGCTGTGTCTTTCAGAGGAAGGCCAAAAACTGCCAACTCAGCATCACATCTCTAAAGAATACGCCGCTCATGACAGACGGAGACACAGGACACACCGAAACTCTGCATTCCTGGTTACTGCAACGCTGCAAAATAGTCAGAGTTTCAGAGATCCACTATTTCATAGTTGACGATAGAAAAAGAAAAATATGTGAGTGAAAACTACTAAATCCTGTTGTTTTCCTGTTGTGCAGGCATTTCAGTGTGGATGGAGAACGTTATGAAAAGAAAAAACTGATGTGGACGCATGTTGTTTTTACATTTAAGTTCAGTTTTTAATTTTAGCCGGCGTAGTGTGAACGTAAATACTTTATGTTAGCAGACCTATATGAGCTACTTTCTGTCTCCCGCCTAATGCATACAGGCACAGCTTATCCAGTGACCCTGCACAGAATAAACTGCTTAGAAAACGGATGGATGGCTGAATGTGTGCACCTGACTGCCACCATAACGTGCAAGTGATAAGTGACTTAAAACATTATGCTGTTGGCCCTAAATGGTTAAAGTTACACTCACATATGTTTGACTTTATGTGCTCCAAACAGAGAAGATCTAAAATTAGAAGATAAAGTAGTGGAGGAGAAATCCTAGAGTAAGCTGACAAGTGAAAAGAGAAGGAAAAAAATCTCTTTATCATGTGTTTGAGGCCTTTTCATTACAGCTAGAATAAGAATTAAAGCTGCGAGCAGCGTTGGGCGGGACCTCGTGCCCCTGCGCATGTCGGGCCGCGGCGAAGCGGAAAGGTTTCCGTCAGGTGCATTTAGATGCATTCAGACCCGGCATTTATCGGACACTGCAATAAGTAGATATACGTTACACACACACACACACACACACACACACACACACACACACACACATACAGACACACACACACTCACACATACTCACACTCTCTCTCTCTCTCTGCCTCTGTCTGTCTGTGTAGACATTTACACTGAGCAACTGAAATGAACCTCCAACACTTTGATGAGTCAAACAGGAGAGGAACTTATTTCCAGTGAAACCTGTAGATATGTTTGGAGTTCATGCTCATGTAATTTGTGTTTGATCTAGACTTTGACAGCAACGTCAGTGAAATAGTTGACAGACTGCACAGATATCTAAAAACATAATAATACAGTCAATAAACTTGAACTAGAAACAGAAAACTGAGGCACCTTTTCCTTACCAGGTATCATGACAAGTTTTCTCCACTGGGTGGCACACTGAGACCACAAATGAACCTGGCTGACTGTAGCGCACAAATGAGCCAGTTGCACACACACACACAGTCGATGCCATGGTAGTTAACGACTGCAGAGCATGACAACAGAGCATGCACAGACAGAATGGAGATTCGGGATCGAATGGGAGAGGAACAGGGTGCATATGTGTGTCCGCACATCGTTGATTTTTCCATTTTATCAAATTTATGGCCAGACCTGATGTGCGTGGTGAATTTGGTGTGTTCTAGAGCATGTTTAGGTGGTCAAATTTAGGGTCAAAGTGGCATTAGACTCTCCTCCCATTCATTGTCTATGGGAGCGTTTTGGTGAGGGTTTTTGGGCACTTGACCTTTGAGGGCTTCTAAAATCCAAACCGGACGAGTAATGAAAAAGTTGTTCAGAACTTTTGTGCAGCAGGGTGTGCTAAGTCAGCTACTTAAATTTGAACCCATCACGATGAACCCCCCCAGGACAAGATAACGTTTGTAGGAGGCCAAAAATCGTCAAAAATCCCACATGTAACAGCAAATTGTGCACTTCCTGTTGGATTTAGGTCAGGGGTGTCAGTGCGTGATTTGTAGGTCTTGATAAGACAAAAAAATGAGTTTTGGTTTGATCTTTCTACGACATTCCTATCAGGCGTAGTGTCCGTTTTAGTGTTTCTAGGTGGCGCTAGAGAGTTCGACGTTGTTTGTTTTTCCATTTTATCGAATTTTTCGCCAGACCTGATGTGCGTTCCAAATTTGGTGAGTTTTGGAGCAGGTTTAGGGGGTCAAATTAAGGCTCAAAGAGGCGGTAGAATAATAAAAAAAACGACACAAATACAATAGGGTCCTTGCCTCCAGGCAAGGGCAGGACTCCTCTGGAGTCCTCACCCTCTTGCCTTTCGGCTCGGTCCCTAAAAAGTGTCATTTCAACAAACCACATAATACACCATCTGTAAGTATTCATACTGCATGGCAGAGTGCTTCACAGGCTTGATATCAATTCAATAACTAATTGCTGCACGCTTGGGTTGGCGTAGTGCTGAGGGCTGCATTCATGCCCTGTGCGCTGATACAGCTTCAGCATGCAAACCCCCTTCCTCCTCCTCGTCTTCCTCCTCCTCGTCCTCCTCCTCCTCTTCACCCACCCCATAATGGAGGGCTAGTACCGCTCATACTGAACACGCTGAGTGATCGTTTAACACACTGACGTCAGCAATCGGCTATGAGTAAACTGACGCCCGCCCACACACACACACACACACACACACACACACACACACACACACACACACACACACACACACACACACACACACACACACACACACACACACACACACATAGACACACACATCTGGACATATGGTGCATACTGCATACATGCACTTGTGCTCACTCACACACTAACATTTGTAGCACTTCTCTCTCTCTCTCTCTCTCTCTCTCTCTCTCTCTCTCCCTCTCGCCGCAGCTTCATTCCAGGAGAGATGCACTCAGCTTTATTACCACCCCCCCACCTCTCCTTCCCTCCCCCCTTCCCCAACCATCCACCCACCCACCCACCCTCCTGTGTGCACCGCTGTCCAACCACCATAAAAAGACTTCTGTCAGCTGTATTATAAGCCTGCCTCCTTTTTCTGATTCTGCAACGCTCATAAAATATCCAGTCAGGTAGAGGGAAGGTTGCAAGGACGCCCCTGCAAATCACCACAGACACTTTTACAAGAGCTGCTCTCCTTCCCTCCCTATCTCTCTCTCTCTCTCTCTCCTTTTTAGTTGCCGCCACTCTCACACACACACACACACACACACACACACACACACACACACACACACACACACACACACACACACACACACACACACACACACACACAACCACACGTCCTCCACTCAGCTCCCTCCACTACTTAAACCTCTTTTTTTGTTGCTTTTTATCTTCAATCCAACCAATAATGTCTGCAAAGTCACTGTAAAAAAAAGAAACACTAAAACTTGTCTCTTTTTTTTTGAGGTACAATTTCTACTTGCTGCACAAAAAGAAAGCTTGTTCTTATGACATCAAAATGTGCAACCGAGCTATAAACTGTCACAAAAGCAGAAAACTGTTGCTGCTGACTGATTTTCAGCTACTCTGTGGTCTCTCTCTTTCTCTCTCTCTCTCTCTCTCTCTCTCTCAGAACGCACACACACACACACACACACACACGCACGCACGCACACACACACACATGCACACACACACACACACACACACACACACACACACACACACACTGGTGCACAAAGCTGGATGTAATTGCTGTAACATTTCAGCTGATACAGATTGAGAAGATGCAGATACAGTGAACACCCTCAAACAAAAGAAATTGCATAGTAGCTGGCTGTAGGAAATTGGAGCTGTAAAAAAGCCTGTGGGCTCTAATAATAAAAAACACTGATGTCAGGCTGATAAGACCAGAGCAGGCTTCGAGATACACTAAACAAAACAAAACAAATCTGAAAACCAAAGTGGCACTTAAATGGTCATATTGATTTTATTTCCATTGCCACCCCCTCTCTCTCTCTCTCTGTTTTCCTTGATCTATGTGGAGTCACTGATGAGAACAGAGAGGGAAACTGAACAGAACAGATAAGCAAAAAAAAGAAAAAACAGACGGCGATGTAGAGTGCATTGCACAGCTTGTGAAGCCCAAAGTAACATCATGTTCCTATGGAAACACATTCACCGTGGAGAGGAGTGCTCACTGCAGGATAAATGAAGCAGAGGCTAATTTGCCATTTCAGTACTGTTCCTCTGTTCAGCTTGATAAGAACTGGATGGGATAATTCCAGCGTGGCCATGCCTTCTAGTAAGGATGTGTTACTGCTGCACATTAGACAGCAAAGGATGGATAAATTCCACAGAATTACTCTATGATAAGAAATGAGCGCGGTCACGCCATGCACTGGGTTTACTTGAATCCCCCTGTGCAGAATGTGTGTATGACATTAATCAGTCCACAGTATGCCCCGCTATAACCCCGACTCTCACACACACACACACACACACACACACACACACACACACACACACACACACACACACACACACACACACACACACACACACACACACAACGCACACACATACACACAGTTATTTCCCCTCCTTCACATAACCACACATCCACTTACAAACACACACACACACACACACACACACACACACACACATGGTCCTTTGCAGTCTTGCATCATCTCGCCCTTTTCATACACACAGTTAATGAACCCTTTGAAGCCCTCCGTGCCCTGCCTCCGACATGCTCCCATACATAACTACACACACCCACATACACAAACACACACACACGCACACATATACACACGGACTCTGCTCGCACAGCTGGTGCCTGTGTGCAATGAGGCCCAAGGAAAGAGATGTTACCCATCTGCAGTATGTTATCAAATAGCTTGAGCATCTCTGCAGAGTGTGTTTTATGTTGTACTCAATGTTCTGTTATGTGCATCTGTGAGCGTCCTGGGACACGCTGTGCAGGGATCTCACAACGTTGTGTTGTTTGTGTAGTTGAGTGACTGTGTGTGTGCATGTGTCACTTTGTGCTTCGCTGCCTTCAAACATCTGTTTCAGCCGTATGTGAACGATGCTGTTTCCCCCTGTAATATAGATGCCCCAATAACATACAACACACTGTATAGCTTACTAACTTAAAGGAGAGGTTTTGATTTCACATATTTGGTTGTCATTTCCTTTTGGTCAGGATTTCAATCTGATGACACAGCTTTGCAATGAACACTGATGATAAAACAGATTTTAAACAAATCACCAGTTTTGAACATGTTATCTAAACCACTCATTTGAAAGTGCAAACAAATGTGACAATCTGTTTAAGTAATAATCTAGGTAATGAAATCCATTTTACTGTTAAAGCTGGAGATTTGTTTATATCGAATCCCTTGTGTTGCTTATTCTAACAGAGTTGACATAACTGATAGGAATGATGCATACAAACGACATGTACTGTAGAGAAGGTAGCTCATATTTGTTGTCAGCATTAAATATGTGGAAATTTAACCATTGTTTTTCAACGTAGAAACTTCCCAAAAACATTGCAAAGATTCAGTTTTTTGGGTTTAGTATAAATTAAATTTGTACCATAAACTTTCATTAAAACCCATTGTGGCTGTCATCTGCCTCATAATTTGATTGGTAGGAAGAACATCAGTCACATCAAAAGTGGGTGACACTGACTCAATTATATCCAAATTTAATTAAAGCCAACTGTATTTTGGTAATTTTCTTTCACTTCCTAAGCTCTGCGGTTATTGGTAAAGCCAAGTGGGAACAGTAAAAAACCCACCAAAGACTAAAACAGGCACTATAAGACCACACAGGGGACATTTAGACATCTAGTTTACATCAGCTCTGTTGCTGTGTGATGACCTGTACGTGCCTACATGCGTGTATCCATGTGTGTGTGGGTGTGCACTTAGATTAATCTTCATGTGGTGACAAAAATCAGCCCCCACATTTGAGGGGATTCACCTCCAATCTGGAGAGAAAAGCTGATCACAGACTGATGCTTTAAGGATGATTTGATGGTGGTTAATTATAATTTGGTGAAAGGGTTACATTTAGAGAAATACATTGTCTTCACAAGTGATTAAAGCGAGCGTTCATCAAGAAACAGGAGCAACAACAAACTGAATTATGTAATTAGCCTCTTACAGATCTTTACATGAGAGACGATGTATTACATGGTCTCATCATCATCGTCATCATTATCACAGAGGGAGGCCCGCTAATTGACAATGACCTACCACCCCCTCTGCTCCTCCACGTCCACCCCCACACCAAAGAAAGACACAGTGCATGTCCTTTGAAAGCACTTGAACTGCCTTTTTTCTCAAACTGTCATCGTCTCTCTCTCTCACACGCTGATGCACATTTTACATTTCACATTTGAACACACTGTACGATCTCTCAAATCAGAATCTGGCAATAAGACTGAGAGACTTTCAGATTTTTACACCTGAATAAAAGATTAGCACGTATGAAGTTCAAGGATGTGGCTGTGTAAGGTTGTTGTGATGTTTCAGGAATGCTGCATAAGTGTTACAGCTACAGGTCTGTGTTACTGCACCCTGGGCTGTAAATAGCTATACAAACATAAACAATGGAGCAGAGCTGCGTGTGTTTGTAAAGGGGGGGTGGGGGAAGGAGGGAGTAGGGGGTTGCTATACAAGCTCTGCTGTTGGGGTAAATTCAATCTGAAGCAGCATATTCTCTTTTGTATTCACAGAAAAAGGAGGAAAAAAGTGGGGAAATGACATTTCAGCTCAATTAAATAGATTAGATTATGACAAAAAGGCATTTATATATAGATTATTAACAACACTGATTTGGATATCATAATTAATAAATTCAGTTTCTCAAAAACCATAGCTCTGATTCACTAATTTGAAAGGTTTTATGTCCAAATGGAGATCCACTTGCTATCAAATGCCTGCTGACTTGAACATAAGTAAAGTTATTAAACCCTTAATTGACAAAACAATTCAACCTCTTTTACAATCCAGGTTATACTGGCTTACTATGGCAGTATGTAGACTTAACAGGTCTACACAGCCTAAGCAATAGCAATTGCTTCATAATTTCATAATTAAATAAATACATTTTTCTTAATCTATAAGTCTCAACGATGATTTGCACATGCACTTTCATTAAGGTGAGATTAAACTATCACAGAAAAGAGAAACACAAAATTATTTTAAAATATATTTAAATGCTAATAATGCACAATAATCCTATCATTTTAAACTGCCAACATAAAAATCCTCATAATGCAGAGTTTCCTTCCTCTCTCTCTCTCTCTCTCTCTCTCTCTCTCTCTCTCTCTCTCTCTCTCTCTCTCTCTTAAATACCCTCACAGAGTAGCTGGCTCAGGCTCTTCCTCTTGATTCCTTTGAGTATTTTCTCACCTTTGCGTTGAAAAGACTCAGATCCTGTCTTGTACTGTCCTCAGGATGAGTCCTAAGAGTAGAAAGAGGGAGAGAAGAGGGGGTGGTGGAGTATCCAATGTCCCGGTTTCAACAATCCAGATACAGCATTGTTTGCATTTGCTTCCAGCAGCGTGGGCATGTGCAGAAGGTGTGTGTGTGTGTGTGTGTGTTAGTGTGGTGGTAGGGATGCGAGTCGAGCTGATGCGGATGTTGAATGTGATGCAGATGTTGCTCCTGTGTTACACCTGTGCAGCCTGGCAACGGTGATGTGCACGCTTTGTCAAAGACTCCCCTTCCCCCTGCACATCTCCTCTCCCATCCTGCTCAGCTCGCTCTCTCCTCCTCACGGAAAGGAGAAGGTCTGCCATTAATCCTTGGTGCGGTTATGGTGCATCTTAAAAAAGAAAAAAAAACACCACCACCGTGCCAACTTTCTTCTGCCACTCTCAGCTTTTCTCTGACTTTCCAAAATCTCTTGCACTATAGCTCTCTTCCTCTCATCTCCTCCTCCACCTCTCTCTCTCTCTCTCTCTCTCTCTCTCTCTCTCTCTCTCTCTCTCTCTCTCTCTCTCTCTCTCTCTCTCTCTCTCTCTCTCTCTCTCTCTCTCTCTCTCTCTCTCTCTCTCTCTCGCCACGCTCTCCTTTTTGCTCTTCCTCAGCTTTGCTACCTTATTAGGGCAGAAAAACTGGGTCCTAAAGTCTGTTGGTGCATTTCCTGAGCATGTGTGAGTTGTATTTCAATTACTCTGAGGTCCCCATAAGGACAGAAACAACACATAGCTAAGTGAGGACATTTAGCCTTTTCTTACTTCTTAAAGAGGATTAGTAAGGGTCAGAGCTTGATTTTTTGGGTTGGAATTGGGATTGAGGTTAAGACTATAGGGATGTAGTAGGTTTAAGGTTAGCCTCAGCAACACTAATGTGTGTGCGTGTGTGTGTGTTTATTAGGATGCCAGTGGATGTTAGGGATTCTGGACAAGCTGTAAATGCAATATTCTCAGCATGCAACAAGGTGCAAGTGTGAGATGAAAATCTCCTCGATGCTGCTGTGGCAAACACAAAAAATGGACACAGAAAAGCAATCAAAACAGAGAGGCAGAGGGGAAACCAAAAGGTGGGGGAGGTGGAGAATAAGGAGGGTTGTTGTTATGCGGTGCAGTAGCTTTGTGTGTGTGTGTGTGTGTGTGTGTGTGTGTGTGTGTGTACTAGGCAGCAAGATGCCCCCAGCGAGGATGACTCCCCTTTGTGTCAGCCCTTTCATGTCCGCTTCACCCTGTGACCCATTTTATCCACTTCAAGTCGGAAATAGACTCAAGATGCAAAAAATCCCCCAAAAAACAAAAAAACAATCGCCCCTGCTGCTTCCTGCTCATGCTCATTTGCCTCTTTTCAGGGGGGATGCCGTGCTGGATAAAGCTCAGGCAACGTTGGACACCAGCAATCAATGAAATCCACAGGGCTTACGCTGAGTATTTAATGAGGTGCACTGCTCTTAGCTAGAATCCCCCTCCCTCAGAAACGGTTTAACCTTTCGGCTGTTTTTTGGTGTTGTTGTTGTTGCTTTTTTTTGGGTTCTTTACAGCCGGTCAGCACAGCCGCGAAGCCGCCTA